>NW_010145680.1:52743-59629 GCF_000699245.1 Pterocles gutturalis | reverse complement strand
CCGGTGGGTGGTCGTTAGGAAGCCCCCCAGATGGGTGAAACCAGCTGCATCTGGGGAGGGGGGAGATCAAAGCTCAGCGCTCAGGGTCCCATTTCAAGTTCGGGAGGTGCTCTTAAGGTTTTTTTCCTTGATTTTCTGTTGATGAGGTTCAGGGCAGAAATGAACTCATTCCAGCTAAGAGAGAAGCAGCGGAGAGGTGCTGCCGCCCGGGTTCTGTTCCTTGCTCGCAGGTTGTATGTGGACGTGGTGGAGATGCGGGAATGATGGCGCTTCTCTGCGTGGCTGTTTTCCTTTGAGATGACAGCTAGAAGAAAATAAATCTTGCTGTCTACTGAAATACAGTTGAGCTTAGCTATTCCACAAAAGTGGAGAGATTCCCTTTGTGTTGTAGAAACAGTCGCATTATTGCAGGAGGGTTTTGTGTTGAGCCTGGAGCTGGCTTGTGTCTGAAGTTACAAAAAGCGGTAGACCTTGTGTAATCCTGAAAAGGGGGAAATCTGCTGGGTTTGTGTGCTGTGGAATGGCAGGATTTAATTCGGAAAGTCACTGCGCTATGTGAAGAGTGAGCATGTCCTTCCACAGGGCTGGTGTGCGGGTTTTTTAGACTCTTTTATTGGGCTGGTTTTAAGTACGTAGCATGTTTTCTTTTTGGTTTTGGGAAAGAAATCGATAACTAGCCCTGCTTACAGAGAGGAAACGCTCAAACGGTGAAGGATGGGGTTTATTTTTAATCTGTACCACTTGATATCAAACCCAAACGGCTTTAGGCAGCTGGATAAGAAGAGGCACTCAGCGGGAAGTTCTGGGTTCAGAACCGCTGAGCCACTCGAGCGCGCCCATCAGAGGCTTGTAACAGTTAGTGGAGTACGAGTAGATCATGCTTTAGGAGTAAAGTCCAGCTGCCTTTTGACTCCAGGATCACATGTATCATTGAACTGGGGAAACCAGAGTGGGAGCTCCGTGCTGGGCTGAGTTTCCCAGCACTGGTGAGCTGCTGGTCCCGGTTACAGGAACCCCAGCCACGGTGGGTAGATCTCTCCTGGAGCAGTTCTCTGACGCCCTTCTTGGAGATGGACAGCAGCTAGAGTCTGCAATTAAGACACCAAAATGAAGGGCTGAAATGAGGTTTTAAAACCATAGAAAGATGACTTCCAGAGTTGCAGCGTGCGTGCAGGAGAGCCTCCCGTCCCCCGCGGGTTCCTCCATCCCACGAGTCACGGACAGAGCCAGCCCGCGCAGTGGCTGTGGCACGATGCCGCGCGGCTGCGTGGAGCGGGTGGCTGTAGGGGAGAACCCCAACCTGAAGAGATGGAGTCTTTGAGCAAAACTAACAGTCGTAGGGTCATAGAATGGTTGGGGTTGGAAGGGACCTTAAAGATCACCTAGTTCCAACCCCCAGTCCCCAAAGAGCTTTTTTTTCTTGTGTTGACTTTAGTTTATTTGTTTGCCTGCATGCACTTTGATTTTTGCACTTTGTCTAATCATAAACATAATATTAAACACATTATTACCTTCTCCGATCCTGCGACCTATTTCTAAGAGCAAGAAACGAGGTCAGGAAAAAAAGGCATTTCATCAGCTGTCAAATGTGATTTCATATTCTGATTTAAGTGAGCAAAATTATCTAGCCCAGGCACAGGAATATTTTCTGAGAAACAAGTTAACTTTACAGATGAACATAGACGTTGCTGAAAAAAATAAACTCAAGAAGTTGGCTGTGAATTGCTTGTAGATAGTGTGTGCTCGTTTGCTGGGAGTTCTGTGTTCGATGTGATGGTCTGTCTCTAAATCCTAATCCTCTTGATTAAAAAAAATTCATGTTTAATTCAGCTGCAGTAGTGGAAAGAGTAATTTAGAGAAATCTTTTAGAAACCTGATAAAATATGCATTCTTCAAGTCAACCTTCAATTTTTGGGTTAATTTTAGTTTTGCAAGTAGATTCACGTTAAAAGATCTAAAGAGGCTGTAAGTATATTGAAACGGGTGAAGCATCACTTTTGGAAATCCGAACCGGCTGCAGGTCGAAGGCAGCTGATACACGTCATTCAGGGGGGAAAAGCCGTACAGGAGACGGTGCATCCTGAGAACGTGCCGTTGGTGGAGATGAGCCCTGTTCCTCCTGTGGTTTGGGTTTTGTTCTCCTGTCTCCAGGAAGGGCGATCCTCCCACTCTCTATAACTTCCATAAGGGAAGATTTTCTCAAGCGTTTTCATTTCACCTTTAGTCGCTCTGGTTCTGTCCTTGCAGGTATCCAAACACAGCCTGCGAACTGCTGACCTCGGATGTGCCGCAGATCAACGACAAGCTCGGAGGGGACGAAACTCTGCTGAATATCCTCTACGACTTCTTGGATCACGAGCCTCCTCTGAACCCTTTGCTTGCCAGTTTCTTCAGTAAGACTATTGGGAATCTCATTGCAAGAAAAACGGAACAGGTAGTGATGAGATTTGTCCTGATCCGTAGGCACAGATTAATGCACTGACGTTGCGTGTTGTGGGGCAGTATCGCTGCTGTCCTCCTGGGCTCGCTGTGTTCTTAGAGCTGAAAAGCAGCTCGCTGTGGTCCTTGAGACTGAGTTAAAGTGTAGGCTCTGGAAAGTTTGTTGGACCTCCTCACTTGGGGGCGATGCTGGCTGGTTGAGCCACCTTTGCAGGGTTCTGGGCTCCCATCTGCAGTACTGGGATGTTCCTGTGCCACCGCTAAAGCTCTGGTTTTCGTACTGCGGCACATTGACGCATCCTTCGGTCGCTGCCCGGAATCATCTTGTTCTGTGAGCAGTGCCTCAGCCTCCTGCCTGTAGGAGGGGTGCTGCAGTCCTGGGCTGAGGAGGGTGTCAGGAATTCCCGTTCAGCGTTGATCTTTTGAAATGAAGTCTGCCAGCCTTAGTGGAATGGAAAATCCCCCAGCTTCACCAGCTTCTGGATGCTCTTCCTTCTGGGGGTTTGGGCTTGTTTGTGGCATAGAGGAAAGAAAAGATAGTTGGAAAGATTTGAGTTAGCAGTGCCCTGAGACGAGATGTTATTCTCTCCTCTCGCTCTCTGGAGGGTTTCTCAGCCCAGCAGCTGCTTTGCATGGAGATTGGCTGGGGACAAGCAGGTGAAGTGAAGGAAGTTCTGTGTGCCATGTCTCTGTGTTGTGCTAGCAACTGATGATGACACTTTTATTTTTAGGTGATTGCATTTTTAAGGAAAAAAGACAAGTTTATTAGCCTGGTGCTAAAGCACATAGATACATCGGCCATGATGGACCTGCTGCTTCGCCTCATCAGCTGCGTGGAGCCCGCAACCCTCCGGCAGGAGGTCCTGAATGTGAGAACCCACTGCTTTTCTTTCTTTTCAAGATTGGGAACAAGGGGGGTTTGTTTGTTTGTATCTTAAAGAAATAGAATTCCTTTTGTCATTTATTGTGAGAGCAGATCCACTCTGCTGAGAGCTGGTTTTCCCGGAGCTGGAGGCTGCACTGCGGTTACGTGGGGTACTGGAGCCGGGCTGTGGCTCGCACGGCAGAACACGCCTGGTTCAGGATAGCAACCACTATTTACTCTAGCTGTTTTTGCTGTAGAGCTTTGACAAAGGGAATTTGTAATCTTTCTCGGCGTTCAGAATTTTAAACTGATGGTTTGGGACAGTAATTTGTTTAATTCCTCGCCGTGTTCAAGGGCGTGTGTGATTTTTGGAGATATCTTGCGCCTCCTCCTTCCCCTTCCTCTTTAGTAGGCAGCTGTATAAAATATCTCGTTGAGATGCTCGGTTTGCTGTACAGGTAGGACAAGTTCTTCTCCTTCGTAGCCCAGACTGGGTGAGGCTGTCTCCACTGCCTTGTCCCCACTTTACTGGGCACATGGGCAGGAGCAGAGGAAAAAAAACCAAACCAACTTTAGTTCCCTCTCGGTGAAGCAGGAGAGCAGTGTGCCGTATGGAAAGCTCTTCTTGAGCCACTTGAAGCCCACCCCAGGATTTGTGAGTTTGGCAGGCTTCGCTGCCTGAGGCTTCCGTGGCCGGAGCGTTGGCCACACCGCAGCTGAGCAGGGAACGTGCTTTGCAGGGACTCAGGACAGATGATTGCCGTCGCTCAGATCCTCCTCGTGACCTCATGCTGTGCAGTGCACACGCTGTTACAGAGAAAGGAAAAAATACAGGGATCGGTCCTTACAGACTGGTACAGGCATTCACCCGGGAAAGGAAGTCTTCCTTTCCTCGCAGGAAAGCAGGCAGTTGGGTTGGTTCGACAGCAAATAGTAACACCAGGGGAGGAGAGCAGAGGAAACAGCCTTCAGGAGAGGGACTGGCGGGGGTTAGCGATGGGGATTCGCTGGAAGAGAAAGCAGGAAAGGTCCAACCATGTCCCCAGGCATGATGGTCCGAGGGCAGAGGTTGCTCCTCTCCATTCAGCACCAGTGAGACCCATCGAGATCCTGGGGCCAGGCTGGGCTCAGCAGCGAGGGACAGACATGGCACTGGAGTGGCAGAATGTCATTACCAAGATAAACGCAATTCTTCTTTCTTCTGCTGTTCAAATGGCATTTTAGCTGAGCAGTGCTTTTCCTGGATGGGTGGCTTCCCTCCAGGAAACTTCTGAATATCCAGGTTTCCAAATATCAACCATCCATAAACAGGCAGATCTGGATGGGGTATATTTTTAACCCCATCCTCTCAGGTTAATTCTATCTGTTAAAGATTTTACACAGTCAAAAAAATGAAAACAAAGGGAAGGTGCTAGGTGGCACTGGAGGTGCACCTGAAGGGGTTTTTTTCCAAATAGTCTTAATGTAAGTGTTATACCCATCTGATGGCGTAAGGATTTCTCCTCAGAAAAACAGAAAGCAGCAGAAATATTGACATTGGGGACTGAAAGTTCAGAGAAGCCACTAACCAGCAGGTTTGATGATATATTCAGAAGTGTAAGTTCCCAGAAAATTTCATTTGCAATCTTGATTTTTGGTAGGTATTAGAAATAAAAGTTCTACTTCATGGACTGCTTTGGCTTTTTATCGCATCTGGGAAAAAATCCTGTTTGTCACCTAGCAGCTGGAGTGGCTGCGAGTGGTTTGCTGTCTCACAGCAGTGGTCGTGTTTCTTCGGGTTGCTGGCTACCTCGGGGAGGGATCAGGCTCTTTGGAGTTACAGCAAAAGGAAGAGTGGTATTATGAATCTGTCCGGAGCTCATACAGCTGCAGTTGGCTGGTCGTCCCAGGGTCTCACCCCTGCTTGGCTCCCAGCTGCTGGAATTGTGGGGAGCGTGGTCCCTGGCGCGGCGCGGTGCACCCGTTATCAGACAGCACAGCGGGGTCTGTCCCGTCATCCGGACCCCAGCTGCGCTTTTCCTCTGTGTGCATTTAATGAACTTCTCGTTGTTGTGTCTCATAAACTCCTAGGTGTTGTTATCTCCCATGAAACAGTTCCCAGCTCTCCTGCACGCAGAGATCGTTCACTGCCAGCGCTGTGTGCTCACAGCACCTCTCTGAACGCCGTGTTCGGGGGTTTTTCCCTCTGCAGTAGCTAGTGTTCTGGACAGACATCCTGTGCCATACGATTTGGGCTAGCTGTTTATCGATTACTTTTGCAGCACAGTGACAGCAATTAAACCTAGTGTGTCAGGGTTTCCTGCTGCTCCTGGATGGTGCCTGAGGAGATCTGACATGACATCAGGGTCTCCAGGTTATGTTCCAGCCCCTTCCCAAGCACACTGTGAACGTCATCTGAACAAGATGCCTTCTGCCTTGGGTTTGTGCAATTTGGCAAAACCTGGAAGCTTTGCAGTCCAAGGAGAGTTTGAGGAGCACCGTTTTTTCCCTGGGAAGTGCTGCCATTGGGGGTGCATCGCCTCGGGGTGTGAAGAGCCCACCTTGCCCCTTGCCATTGCTATGCTGGCAAAATCCCGTGTGAACTTGGGCTGGTTCGTTACGTGTTTCCTGCTCTGTGGAAGGTAGTGTTGTACCGTGTCGGATCGATGACACCTTCCGTTTTACGTTACACAAAATTATATTCTGCACAACCAGTCCCGCAGCACCTCTCCTTGGGGATTTGATGTCCACGTGGTCGCTTTGACTCGGTAAGTCAGAGACTCTGGTGATTGCACAGAGTCTAGTTCTCTGGCCGTCCGTCCGCTTCAGAGCCCCTCAGACGGGGGTAGCTGGGCAGCGCTGGCGGCTCCGTTCTCTGCCCTGCTTCCTCCCGGGTGGGTCGTCTGAAGTGTGCCTGCAGCTGCCTTGTCTACCCCGTGCTCAGATGATGTTAGCCGGGGTGGAGGTTCGTGCTGTCCTGGTGCAAGAATATGACTTCCCGTGCCGAGGATTCTGCTAGCGCTCTGAGTTGGCGTTGCCGCAGGAAGAGGCGTCCTGCCTTCGCCTTCTCACTGCTCGTTCTGCCCGTCCAGCTCCTCTCGGGTCTTTGGCAGCTGAAGTGTTCCTGCGGTGCTAAGGTGACATGGACTCGGAACGGATCCAGCGGAGAACACATTTCTTTTATTTGTAGTTCTGCCAGGACTGTGTTCAGCCAGCTCAGTTCCTTGGCTTGGGGTTGGGGTTTTTTTTGCGGGGACTTGTGCAATGATAAGGGAGGAGAGAGGAGCGGACGACGAGTGGATGGGTATGAGCAGAGAGAAGGTGGCAGTGCCGTTTTACGTGTTTTTAACTCTGCAGAACTGCAGTTTGTGGTGGTTTTGGCCTTTCTCTACCTCAATCTGTAATTGAGAGCCTGCAGTTAACATGAAAGTACGATAATTCTTTATCCATTTCCTCCTCTTCACACATGACAGAGGAATACTTTGTCCGTGTAGCTCAGATGTTGTTTTGGAGAGCTGTGCCGTCAGGAAGAAACCTTCCTAGCACGTGCTGTTCCTCCATACTTGTGTCCTGACTTTGGCAGAAGCATCACTGTACAAGAAA
>NW_010145680.1:35103-52712 GCF_000699245.1 Pterocles gutturalis | reverse complement strand
CAGCAGCCCGTGGGCGGGGGAGATGTCAGTGAAACCATCTCTGGTCTACATTGCATCTTTACAGCCCTGTCTGCTCCCGGTTCTGGACTCTCACAATGGGAAATAGCAGAAGAGTCTTCACCAGAAGCCTCTAAGGAGGCCCTTCCAGCAGGCTTGGCTTTCAGGCACCTACACTTTGATGTCCTTGGACAGAGCTGATGTCCTCCAGACGGGTGACAGCACATTCTCTTTGGTCGGTGTCACTTGACCCCAGAATGTCTCTGCGGATTTGTGAAAGAAATAATACTGACTTTAAGTCCTTTACTTGTTGTGCAGCAGGAAAGCTCAGGCACGGGTAGCTTGAAGCAAGATGAATGGCTTCAAAGAAATCTGTCCCCTTTCTGTGTGATGTTAGTATAAAATCTTACCTGGGAAGGTGTGAGGAGGCACAGCTGCTGTGAGAAGACCCCACATCTGATTTTGCTGGCAAGTACCTGGAGCTTACGTGGAGCAGATCCAGTTATCCTGGATATCAGTTCTGCACTTCGTCTTTTCATGCTTGCCTTAGTGACAAAAAGAGAAATCTGCTTGTCCTGGCTGGACCCATCTCTTCTCCCTGGCAGGGTGCCCCGGCGTGGACCACCGCTTGCCGGTGGCTTCTGCAGAAACCCCTCGAGAGTGCAGTACCTCTGGGGTTGAACTTGTCCCAGTTCTCACCGCTGGTAGCCAGGCTGTTGTGGAGCCTTTTTGTCAGAATCTGCCATGGGCAGTGATCATAGCACAGAAAAAAAAACCCTACTGCACGTTGTCCCACTTTTTTTCTGTTGCTTTCATGGGTAACCAGCGACAAGAATCAGTTCCTGCCGTCTTTACCCTAAAGAAACAGTAGCTCCTGGGGCTAGGTGAGGCTAACGCAGATCTTTCTCTTGTAACAAAACCTGTCCTGCTGCGAGATCAGTCCTTGGCTGAGGAAAGCTTCCTGTGAATACCTGGTGAGGTGCCTGTTGATGGTGTGATCCTTGGAAGATCAGGCAGGCTGCAGAGTCCCTCGTTTGACTGCATCTTAAATAATCCAGCACAAACCTTCTCTTACTGTGGCTGATGAGGAATATCCAAGCCAAAGGCACACTCTTATCAGGTCTGTTTTCAGCAGGTTTTAGAAAATTAAGTTTTGTTGACAACCTAATATAACAGGCTTTAAGTGTTGACCCTGCAAGACTTCAGAAATTCCTTCACGGCATAACACGGGTGGAGCACTCCTGAGAACATCCAGTTGTTTTTGTGGAGCAGGTCCCATTAAAGCAGGTTGCTCAAGGCCTTATCCAGATGAGTTTTCACAGTCTCCAGGAGTGGAGATCTGTCTGGGTCCTCTTCCAGTAATTTGATCACCCTCAAAGTGGAGATTTTTCTTTTTTTTCCCCGACACCTGGTTGGAATTTCCCTTGTTGCATCTTGTGCCTCTTGTCCCATCGCGGCCCCTCTGAGAGGAGCCTGGCTCCATCCTCGCTCCCCAGCAGACCCCAGCAGGCTCTCCCCTTCGCCTTCTCCTCTACGGGCTGAGCAAACCCCACGCTCAGCCTCTCGTTGACCTCCTGTGCTCCAGCCCTGACCATCTCGGGGGTCTCCATGGGACCCGCTGCACGACTGCAGTGTCCATCCTGCACTGGTGAGCCCAGCCTGGCCCCAGCATCTCGATGGGTCTCACTGGTGCGGAATGGAGGGGAGCAATCCCTGCCCTGACCCCTCGGGCCATCGTGGCCTGGGGTGAGGTTTGCTGCAGGGGTACGACGCTGGTCCTGGTGTAACAGGACCACTGAGGGCTCTCTTGGCCTTTCCATGCGGGGCTGACTCCCACCCTGTCCTGCTGCAGGGGGTTACTCCATCCCCCGTGCAGGACTTTGCATTTTGCCTTTCTTGAACTTTGGTGGTTCCTTCCAGGCCATTTCTCCAGCCGGTCTGGGTTCCTCCCCAGCATGGCCTTGCTCATGAATTTGCTACGGGTGCATTTCCCCCATTTCCCAAATTTTTAATTAAAACACTTAGCAATGCTGGTTGCCAGTATTGACTTGGTTTTTTTCCTGGTGATGTCTGCTGTTAGGCCAGCTTGGTCCTTGAGCCCTGTAGCAGGTTATGAGGGAGGGAAGTCGTCGCGGAGGAAGCCAGGAGGTAGTGCCTCAAACGGTCCATCCCGATGTGCAGAAGGAGAAGGTCTGCGTGGGCGAGCAGACTCCAGCCCCAGCTTGTGCACAGACAGAAGGCTCTGAGGTGGTGCAGTGGGGTTGGAGCAGACCAGAGCGTCTGTGAGAAGCTGCCCGAGCAGGCAGGGCCGTTCTTGGGAGGCCCAAAGCTCAGCCGGAGCTGAACCTGGCGAAGGATGTGACGGGCAGCGTGGGGGCTTCTCCAGGGCCTCACCCCTGTGGGGCTGTCACGTGAAGAAGGGGGTTTGCTCAGAGCCCTGACGTTTGACCAGCCTGGCAGTTCCCCAAGAAAATCGAGGCTCTTGCCCCCCATCTGGGGACCCCAGCAGACAGCCCGCTGTGTCAGGGGACGATTGGACTGACCTGTTCAGGGACCACAGTGACAGCGGCACTGAGTCACATCCCTTGCTGCAATCGTTCCGGTGTCTGGAAACTTCTGCAAAGCAAATTTTATTGTATGAGCTATGGATTGGGAGAGTTAAGGTTTAGAGATTGCCGTTGATACTAGATTGACTGCGGGAACCATATCAGTCAGTCTTTAGATGGTGGTAGCCGGCGTAAATTGATTATTTAATGCGCATGAAAAGAGGTTCTTACCCAACGGGTGTCCCTATGGGGGAGAAGACAGGTTCAGCCTGTCAACTGATCCTGAAAGTTACATTGGAGTCTTCCCTTTCTCCCCTCGTCAGTCTATTTTTAAACTATTTCTTTGTGTTTAGGTGGAGCTTGGGTGACTCTAGTCATCCATACCTTTACTGCAGGTTGGTGTAAAATTCTCTCGCTTTGCTCTTAGAGGTCTAGTCAATAAAATAGCACATGCTCAGTGAGCAGGGGTCATGCCTTGGAGGTGGATGACTTTAGGATGGAGGTGTGTTTTGGTATTATAATGACATTATAATGACTAAAGTTCACCTCAGGACAGGATTTCACCACAGTTGTTGGCACAGTATCTGCCATCTTTCTTGTTGGACAGCTGTTACGCGGCTTATCAGCTCACATACCATCGTGTCCCCATCCTTTGATTTTCTTATAACATTATAACTTCTGTTAGGAGATAAACATTACCTTCGAGAAGCGGATGTCCCCCCCAGTCATTTTCCCACAAGGGCCCTGTAGTGACTTGTCGTACACCTGAGATGTCCCTTGGCGGTGGTACCGGTGCCCGCACGGTGTCAGGAGGAAGCAGTGGTCGTCCAAGGTGAGCCTTGGTGGTGTCCCCCTGCACTGGGGGAGCCCGAGGTGCTGGCACACAGCGTGCTTGTGGAAACAGCACATCTGGCTGGTGAGTGGGTTCTTGGTTCCCTGCAGAAGGAGTCTCCAGCCACGCTCATCTGCTGCCGCACTTGCCTTGGTGGGTCTCGGGCTCCGGTGCCTCTGATGACTCCTTGAGGAAGTTCCTCCTCGCCCGTCACCGCCGAGCCATTATCCCTGTTCTGTAAGTGCACATCTGGTGGTGACAGAGCTTTTCTTGTGTTGCCAGCTTCCAGCCACTCCCAACTTCAGAGTCCCCATCCTCTAATTCCTGTGTAGGCTCTGGCTGTTCCTTCTTCCCTGCAAAACTGGGGTCCAGGAAACCTTGACTGTTCTCACCATCTCTTAAAAAAACAACCTGCTGAAATTCTGGTCATCCAGAATGTCAGATGACGTTGTCTTCTCACCTCCGCCCATAACTGCCGTCACCTGGCAGCACAGCGCCTTTATGAGGGTGCATTGCGGTGGGTGACGACCACTTTGTCCACCGAGGAGGAGCCCCAGGCACTCCTGCTGCTGGGACCCAGCTGCCCCTGCCCTCTCTCAGGACCCCCACGTGGGCTGAAGCCTCCCGTGTGCCAGACACCATTGCCCCAGCTGGTGGCGGGGACCGTGCCCTCTTCTATGTCCCTGCCGTGGTTGCACCGATCTTGCAGTCCCACGCAGCTTCGAGCAGCACCTCCGTGTCCCCTCCCATGCCCGCTGCCTCTTTACCTGCCCAGTCCTGGGGTGCCTGGGTGTGATGGTTTGACCCAGGCTGGGAGCCAACTCCACGCAGCCGCTCGCTCACCCTCCCCACCCCCAGAGGTGGGGGAGAGAATTAAAGGGGTGAAGGGAAAAGAGACTCGTGGGCTGAGATAAGAACAGTTTAATAACTAAACTACAATAATACTGAAGTTAATAGTAATGATACTAATATACACAAATATACAAACGAGTGACACACAGTGACCCTGCTCAGCACCCCATGACCAAGGCTCAGCCTGTTCCCAGCCAACGATCCTGGAGCAGGGAGAGTCCTCAGGGAGAGTACTGAAACCACAATCCTGGAATGGAGATGAGAGCCTGAGCATCCCAGACCGAGAGCTGACGGAGGGAGGGAGACGACCCTGGGAGAGGGACCACCCTGAGAGAGCCGACCCGCAAAGAAAGCTGACCCAGAGCAAGAGGTGATCTGGAGCAAAAGGGGTGAGCTTCCGGAGAGCCCTCCCCTCTCCCCTGGCCATGCCGGGCATGGGATGGAACAGCCCATCGGCCAGTTTGGGGCTCAGGCCTAACCTTGAGGTGGAATCCTGGGCTGGTCCCTGGGGCTGTGCTCCCTCCCAGCTCCTCCTGCCCCTGCAGACACGGGCACAGCAGAGACGCTGGAAAGTCCTTGACTGTCCTGGCAGCAGCTGTAAACATCACTGTTATCAGCTTTCTTCTCCGCACAAACCCAAACACAGCCTCTCATTAGCTGCTATGAAGACAATTAACTCTGTCTCAGCTGAAGGCAGGACACTGGCCCCGTTTGCCATATCCCAGTTGTTCCATGGTGCCCGAGCGTCTCGGGTACAGGTGCTGGCCAGCAGCAGTCGGGCAGAAGCCCAGCGCTCCCTGACCCCGAGCCTGGTTTGTTTGCAGGCAGCAAACATCTGCATCCATCCTCCTGCTCGCTGGCCCCGCGTCCCGCAGCCTGCCTGCCGCTCTAGGATCCTTCCCGTTGCACGTACGTGCGAGTTCTCCGGCTGTGAATTCCTCACGAGCGTGTCGTTCGCCAGCGAGAGGGAACACGCTGCTGCGCTGCACGTGGTCAGAGGAGCTGGTGTTTGGGTGTGAAGTTTTTCAGGGAGATGCTGAGGGTCACGCTGTTGTACTTCTGCTGGGCTGGGTGAGTCCTGCAGCGTCCCAGCTTTTGCTGGAGGAGCTGGTGACGGAGTATTCCTTTTCCTGTGGGTGTCAAACTCCATCTCTTTGACAACAGCCTCGAGACAGAGGAGTCGATCTCTTCCAGGTTTACCAGGTGCTTCTTCATTCACCAAATGTTGGTGTTGCTCTTCTGATCTTCACAGATTACCTCAGATGGGTTTTTTGGTGTTTTTTTTTTGCTTTTCAGTTTGGTGTTTTGTTTTGTTTTTTTTAAGTTTCATTTTTTTTCAGTTTCATTCTCTGCATCCCTCAGTTCCCAGGAGCAGTAATTCCTTTGCTCAGACGATCGTGATCAGTCCTCTCCGTGGCCATCCAGCTCCCTCCAGAGCCCGTTATTGTGGCAGTCCAGGCAAAAAGAGCAAACCTTACCCTTGCCTGCTGTGTAACCCCCATTTTTCGTTAATAAAAGCCCGTGGCCTCAGCGGCGTGGGGCTTGGGGGAGAATGCTGCTACGGAATGAAGCTGGAACTCCAGTGGAGGGCTGGGATTGACCTCACTGTGCTCGTAGGGGAAGGAAAATACCTTTAACGTGAGAGGGTTGGTAAATGCGATGGAAAAGGTAAAGCTGCCTCTGCTGCCCCAGAGCGGCAAGCGGGCTGAGATACCCACCGTACCCGCTCTCCGGAGCTTATTGTTGGGATAAAGGAAACCTACAGGTAAAAATGGATGGAAGTGTGGGGTTTTTAATTGGAGTTGTGCAGTTAATCCCATGGGAATACCCGGAGATTGTGGTCAGAGCCTGGGCTCGTCACCGCGGGGCTGTGCGGAGGCGGGGGTGCGACTGGTGATGCCAGAGGAACGTGCGGATAGAGCACGGAGAGAGGGGTGCTCGTAGTGCTGCGGGGACGGCCAGAGGGGAGCAGGGGGGAGCAGCTGGGTTTTACGAGGTGTAAACGAAGGTATGCTCAGGGGTCTGGCTTGGTAAAGTGCCGGTTGGCAGCTACCTGAGCTGTCATCAGGAGAGTGAGCCCTGGGTCGGAAAGGAGGGACGGGGAGATGGGGGACAGTGAGTGGGCACGGGGGGGATGGGCAGGGGCGTTGGGGTGGAATGGAGATGGCGGGAGGGGTGTGCTGTGACAGCAGGGACCAGCTCTGCTCGGACGGGCTGGATAGGTTGGATGCTGGGAAACCAGAAACCAGTGGAAGAACCTGAAGAGATAGGTTGGTAGAGAGGCTGGTGAGGAACAACGGCTGAGGAACCCAGTTCTTTGAACTTTGGGGTAAACTGGGTGTCAGGAGGAAGAAATTAAAGAAACCAGATGTGAAAATATGGTCTTGAATGAAATACTTGGTTTCCCCGCTGGATACTGGGAAGATTTTTGGACAACATCAGTGTTTTTGCAATAATAGGGAATACCAGAGAGGAGACAAAGTCAGATATTTCAGACTTCGTAGGAAAACAGCATGTTTCATGGGAAAAGTCACAACAAATGGTGCTGTGGACTTTTCAGGCAGACGTTCCTCATCCTCAGCATGGCACTGGAGAGGAGGGGAGGAGATCTGCGGGGCGGTTACTGGAGCAAGGCTGGTGGAGAGCCCACATAGGGGTTGTAGTTGAAGTCATGTGAACAGGTAACATAAAAATGAGAGCTGGAGGGGAGAAGATATGCATAGAGCCTTGTAAAGAAGGGGAAGGCAGGAGACTGTTCATTTTCTCCGTGACTCATCCGAAGAGCGATGGAAGATGATATCACTGCAGAAACCTCACAAGTCTTTTTCCTTTTAATTACTGGTTGGTCAGGCGCTTCAAGAGCAACTGAGGATGCATTAGTTTGATGGATTTGACCAATTAACTTGATTGATGTTAGACATCCAGCCTGAATGAAGACCACAGTGGAGATGGCTGGGTGGAAATGAGCCGCTGAGCCTCGCAGGTGAGGCTGGGAGGGAGAGCTGGAAGGTGTCATTTGCAGATCCTCGGTTTGCATGTGGTCAGGAAAGGGAGATGAAGCGGTAGCTCGCACTGAGAAAGGAAGTGGTTTGAAGTTGGGGTAGGCGAGGAGACGAGGTGTAGTCACAGAATTGTTATGACATCTCCAAGTCTGAGAAGTTGTTCAGTGCAAGCAGCAGTAAGGCTGTAAGGCAGGAAGCGGTGGAAGAAGCACACGTTGATAGTTACGCTCGTGCTGCTGCGGGTGAGATAGTGTCTCTGGTTGATCTGGTCCATGATTTCCAAAGGCATTTAGGTTTTTAGTTCCCTGGGCTTCCAGGGTGTACATGCCGATGCAGATTCCAGTCCTTCCCTGTCTGTGCCCAGGGGAGTTGGTTAGGAAACAGGAGAGGGCTTTCCCTTCTGGAAAAACCCCTGTTACGCAAAGCCTCTTGAGATCCTCCTGTTTTGGATTTGGTGATAGCAAACCGGGATTATCTTTTCCCCTTCCTTTCCCTCCAGTGGCTTAATGAAGCAAAGATAATTCAGAGACTCGTGGAGCTGATCCATTCAAGCCAGGACGAGGACGTGAGTATGACAAGACCGAGTTTGGGCTCTGTGGGTGGCGGGTCCAGGAGAATCTCTGTCTCTTCAATGATGCCAAGGTGCCTTATGGCGGGAGATAGTCTGGATGGGTCCTTTGGTTGCCCAGCTCAGTACCAGAATGTTGTGTTGTGTTGTATTTGTGATCCGGTTTTGATTTACTTTACTACCAATTTCTTCATTCATTCTGCATCAGTTCATCTCAGTACCGATGGTCAGTGGTAACGTACGTGGCTTTAATCAGGGCCCTGCTATTTGGAGCGAGCTGTTTAACAAACTTCTTACATTAACCCGGTCATTAGAACTTTCAATTCTTTTTACACAATAATAGGTAGTATTCAGTTATAAAATCTACAAGATGCAATTCTCTAAGCCCATGACAAAGACATGCTGAGTATTACATTTTTTTTCTTTCAATAATTTTCACAAAAGATCTGAGCCAGGAGCTCTAGGTCTGGATTCCAGTTTCCTGCGCTCTCATTTCCCATTTGGGTGTTGGGTGCCATCCCTGATGCTGGGCAGGAAGAACACAAGGCCGCGTGCTGATCTCTCGCTGTCTGCCTTTGGCTTCCCTGGGGATGGGGGCGTTTGGTCCCAGCCCCCGTGAGCACCAGCAGCAAAGGGAACTGGGCGGCACAGGGATCTTCTGGCGCAGTGTTACTGCCAGCAGTAGAATCACAGAATCATGAAGGTTGGGAAAGCCCTCAGGGATCATCAAGTCCAACCGTCACCCCAACCCCACCCAACCCACTAACCCATGTCCCCAAGCACCACATCCACACGGTTCTTGACCCCTCCAGGGATGGTGACCCCACCACTGCCCTGCGTAGCCTGTTCCAATGCCTGAGCACGCTCATCTCATTACAGGAGAAATTGCCCCTTCTGAGAGAAGGAATGGGAGGTTCCATGCTGAGTTGTGTGCCCCCAGCAGTGCTGTCGTATGGGTGAACGCAGATTACAGCGTCAGATCTCACCCGGCCAGCAGCGACAGGCTTGGATCCGTGGCCAGAATGAGAGAATTAATTCATCAAATGACTACTTTAAAGCCTCCTAATACATAGTAATGAAATTATAAAGGGGTTTATGAAGCCATGTATTTTTCTTCATGCAGGGGATCTCCTGAGTAGTGAGAATGACACACTTGTGTTTGAAATATGCAAGTGAACGCAGTCGGTCAGGAAGATAAAAAGAGAATCTTCACTTTGTGAAATCTTTGACCACATTTAATTATTAAGTTCAGGGAGACCTCCTCTTTGATTTTAAAATCTAGTCGTGCTGCTAATAATTCACATCAACATTCTGTTTAACAGATGAGCATAGTAGCATGTCTGAAAAATTCAGATTTTTTGGGTTTCCTTCATTCCCAACTATGTTAAGTTTTCTCTGAGAGCCAGAATGAGCCAAGGTGAGACGCTAGCGCTGAAACCTGCTGTCTGTCCTTGCTTACAGAGGCAATCCAACGCTTCCCAGACCCTGTGTGATATCATCAGATTGAGCAGAGACCAGAGCAATCAGCTCCAGGACATACCTGAGCCTGATCCACTTCTCACAGCACTGGAATCGTAAGTACTCGTCCGAGGACTGGTGCTGCTGATGTTGTCCCTTCTGACAGCTCTCCAGAGACACAAACCGTGCGTGCCAGGCCTCTGCTTCACTCTTGACATCTGTGCCAGCTCTTTGCGTTTAAATCGCAGCATCCCTGCGCCAGCCCTGCGGAGGTTTCGGGGCTGCAGCTCTGTAGGAAGGCGGGAGATGGGGGTGGGTGATCGCTGAAGCTCCCAGCCCAATTCCAGACAGGGCTCGTGGGGGTGGTAAAACGCTCTCAGTGAGTTTGGAGGAAGGTGAACTGCGATGGCAGTGGCTGGGGAAATCCTACAAAGGCAGATCGTCACGTTCCCGTGTTGATGGTGTTGGTTGGTGCTAAGCCTGACTTCAGGCGCGAGGCTTCGGTCGTGCTTGGCCAAACCCTGGCTGTTATCCCCGCTGGGCAGCGTGCCGCACCGCACAGAGGGATTGCAGGTGCTGAAGCTGCTGTTCATCAAAGCGGGGAGGAACACGCTGTGGGAGCAGGCGGGGTTCTCTCTCGTAGCAGCTCGTTGTCACCTTGCGCTTTGGTTTGTACGGGGCACTGTCAGCCCGCCTCCCCGCCTTCGCTGGGGTCTCCTCACACACCCTGTGTCCTCTGGCACGCTGCTTTTGCCTCCCGAGTCAAACATCTGTTGGATGTTTCTTACTTGGTGTGCTGCGTGCACGTGCACAGCCCTCGGTCTGCAGAGGTTGTCTGCCCGCCCGTTGCTGAGTTGTTCGTCTCCGTGTTTTGATTCTCCCAATGTGGCCGAGCCCTGGAAGAAGCCAACCTACAGACTTGAAATGCCTCCCTGGCCCTGCCTGGTCGCTCCAGAAGTTATTCAGTGTATTTGTGGCTGGAGGGTGGGAATTCAGATCTCCCCTCTCTGCAGAGCATCCCCGCGGATGTCAGTACCCCAGAGCCAGGCTCAGCCACAGCAGCCCTGTCACTGCGACCATCAGATCGCTGTGTCCCAGGAGTGCTGCCCGATGCTTTAACATGCCATGCCCTCTCACAATGGGTGGTTTTTAAATCCAGAGGTAACTTCTCTGATATAACAGAGGGAAAAAAAATTATGAGAAGCTCACACATTCAAAGAGTATTTTTATGAGGAGTTGTTTCCCAAATAACGGTAAGTGTGAGCTGTGTGCCAGAAGATGCTGATTGCTCAAGTCTGGTCCGTGCCTTGGTGTGTCTTTGCTCTTTGTAACGCAGTGTTGGACGGCTCGTGGCAGCACGTTTGCCACTTCCTGTGTTTGCTTCAAACCTAGAATCACTTTGTGGAGATTTGACATGAGATTAAAACCCAAAAAAGGTCCTTTCAGGCCTTAATGAGCCATTTTGAGAGCCAGGATGAAGCGAGATGTGCAGTGCATCACACAGCGTCTGCAGCAGGGGCTCCCCGTTCCCCCTGCGCACGGCTTTGGCACCCCAGAGCTTTCCCCCTTCCTCTGCCTTTGCTGTGGTTTTCTCCCGCTCCCGAGCTGTCGGCCCGTGCACAAACACCGGGAGCCCGTGGGTGCGGGTGGAACAGACCGTTGTCCCTGCAGTCGTTATTTTCTTACCGAAGAGCACGACGCTGGATGTTTCCGTGCGGAGCCCCCGCTCTCAGCAGGGCTGTCTGGGTTTGGAGCCCTTGGGAGTCTGGAGCTGACCTCCAGCTGGGTCGTCTCACCGGGGCAGCCCAGGACCCTCCGTGGCTGGGAGGTGGGCTGGGCCCTGGACGATGGGGTATGTTCAGGGTTTTTCAGTAATTTCGGATTTTCTCGGTAGTTTCAGGCTCTCTCGCTGGTTTCGAAGAGGGATGGGGAAAGCTGCTGGGGGGTGCGGAGGGTGGCTGCCCCTGGTCTCCGGGAGAGCCTCTGTGACTCCAGGGGTGCAATGTGAGCGAGTTTCCTTGGTTATACAGAGAACTGGGCAACGCTGCCGGTTGAAGTTTGGCTCGTGCTTTACGCAGATGGTCTCCACCTTCCTCCCCCTCTCCCTTCGCCCTCGCGTCCCTGCTGTTCCCTGCGGATGCGCTTTGCCTGTTTCCAAGCACCTGTAACTCCCAGGAGATAAATACAAGAGTTTCTGCATGAAGTCGCATTCCTAGAAGCCATTGTACCACTTCACTGTTAGAAGAAAAAAATATTTTGAACAAAAGTGGTTTTTTTGCCCCATTTGAAGGTCCCACATCTCATTGCTTTTCTTGGCCAATTTTTGCTGGTCACCTTTTTTGATCTTTGGAGAACTTTTTAAATCCATGAATCACGAATGAGTGATCAGCTCATAGAGCAAGAGGGAGCCGCGGCAGGGTTATGGGATAAATACCCAATCGAGATGTGCCGTAACTGTTGGCTGCGTGCAGCAAAAGTGAATTCGGTTAATCACGCTGAGCTTTTCCTGACGCTGCCTCTGGTGCTTGTGCTGATGGAGTGGATTTAGATGTTACTTATTAAAATAATCTTATCTCATGCATTATTAATGTATTTTACATTTTTATCTCATATTTTACTTATACAGATGTAAATGAGATGTTTTCAATGTTAGAAAATCGTAGAAATTAGCCTGTGAACTTGAGTAATACTGGTTTTAGCCGGCCGTGTGACTTAGGAAGTCAGGAGAGGTGCTTGCTGAGTGCGGGGTTTTGGAGCACCGTCATTAACGTCCGCGTGGGGAGGAAATCCGAACACAGAGGTGGGAGCGAGCCCTGCTGCAGCCGAGGAACGGCGCCAGCCTGAACCTCCTCTTCCTTGTATCCATTGTTTGTTTAACCTGGCAAATAGCAGAGAACGGTGGGCTCTCACTAGTTGTTCTTGAATTCCAAGGCCATGTTTGAGGATCAAAATAATTGATGATAATAATAAATTGATAATAATGCTGGTAAGGACTGTAGTCGTCATTCGTTCTGACTCCAGCAGTCGCCAGCACCTCCACCTGGCCCCAGATCTGTCGGGTTTTGGGAGGCATCTGATCTTGGCTTCAGGGCTCAGAGAGATGATGAACTGATGAGGATATTTCCAGGGGATAAAAGCTGAGACTGCTGCAAGTGTGCCTGGGATTTACAGCTTGCATTTTGGGCTTCTGTTCCCAGGTCCTGGGCGGTGGTGTGCCAGTGTCAGCTTCACTGCTTGTTGTCTTTCTTCTGCAGCTCTGAGGGATAATCTGAGACCCTCAGCTCATAGCTGTGTGTTGTCGTTAATAAATGAAGCTGAGTGAACACTTCAGTTGTCTCCCAGTTTCTCAGAGGTGTATCCTGTTGATAAAGGAGAACAGGTTGGTTTGCAGGCTGGGTGTCTATAGCCAGTGCAGAAGCCTGCTGTAGAACCGTTCTTGTCACACGAGACTGTAGATAGGAACCTCTTTATTCTTTCTTAAAAAACCCAAACCCCAAACCTGCAGCCTTTTTTCCCCAGAAAACCCAGAAGTGGATTTTTTTTTTTGTGATTAGAGCAACTGTCGGATATTTCTAATTCTTACACCGCTAACGTGTGCGTGTGTTGATCAACAGGCAGGAATGTGTGGAGCAGCTCCTGAAGAATATGTTTGATGGAGAGCAGACTGAAAACTGCATCGTGAACGGAACACAGGTTCTTCTGACGTTGCTGGAAACCAGGCGCTCTGGGTAAGCTGGCACTTTCTTCCCTAGCAGGAACCACTGGAGGAACTCCAGGCTAGTTTTTCTGAAGCAAGAAAGGATTTTTTTTTGGGCTGCTGTGAAGTGCGGTGTGGACATGGGTACAAGAAGAGCTGTTTGGGGTTTTTGATGCAGTGGCTGGACCTCGTGGTGTTGTACCAGTTGGCAGCTGGGTCCTTCTGTGGGCTCTGCTGGGTCCCTCGCGTGTTTAGCCAAGTCTCGCCTGGAATACCAGAGATGTGCCAGCATCCGCGTGCAGAGTGGGCGAGGAGCTGGTGCGTCATCGCTGTGATGGTGTGTGTGGCTGTGTGTGGCTGTGTAGGGTTTGTGTTTTGTTTTTTAAAATGATACCCCCCTTTTTATTTCTTTTTATGGAGATAACGGAGAGAAAAGTCAAAAGAGAGTTCTGGGGAGGAAGCGAGATATGGAAAATCTCTATTTCAAAAAAGGAGAAAATAAGGCAGAGTGGAGGAGATAATGGCAGATTAGGAGAGAAGCTGGCATTGGGCACACGAGGTACTAGTCAAAGTCACGTGCAGAGTTCAAACCGAGAAGCTGAGATGCTAATTCTGCTGGGTCTTGTGCCCTGGATCTCTGGAGGTGCAGGGGTTCCCCTCTAGCCCATTCCTGCCCGGCTGGAATTGCATTTCGTTTCTGAAATGAATTTATTCCAATGAATTTATTCCAGTTTATCCTTTCATTCCCATGTGAGGCTCTGCTGTTTGGCAGGGGCTGGTAATACTTGTTGTAACTTACTCCTTGCCAGCAAAAAGGTGTGACGATGAGCCCAGCTCCATGTCTGCTCGGGGTTTTCATCCGTTAGTATATTTATGTACATCCTTCTGAACACTTGTGGGAAGTTTGCAGTTTTTAACAAACGTTTGTAGTTAACTCCTTCTGATGTAATTTACTTTTCAAATGTTTGGGAAGTTTGAAAAATCAGGAGGCACTTCAGTAATTTGTCCGCTGTGCAGACAGCTCATTGTCTGTCTTCCCACTCCTCTCCTTCACTGGTTTGGTGATGGGAATATCATCTGGTAAATGCCAGGCTAATAGGATGCAGTTATGTCCATGGATTCAGTAGCTGGAAATGATTCTTTTTCAAGTTTGTAGGTATTTTTCAGGATAAAACAACCAGCACGGACAGCGTGACTGGAGACCGCTTTAAGATTTTGCCAGATCTCAGCTGTTGTGCTTCTCTTCCCTGCAGAGTGGAAGGACTGATGGACTCATACACTCAGGGATTTGAAAGGTCTTACACTGTCAATAGCAGCATCTTACACGGTATTGAACCGAGGCTGAAGGATTTCCACCAGCTGCTGCTCAGCCCTCCCAAGGTAAGGCGGCTGCAGGCTGGCCTTTCAGGGGTCCCCCTCCTTCCACGAAGGCTGCCTGGGTGTTTTGTGAAAGCACTGTCTGCTGGAACAGGCAAACATCTCTGGAAGAAAATTTCATGCTTAAAGTTTATGATTCAGGTGTTTAGGAAGTAGAAATTTGGAAAGCCATTGTGTTCGAGTAGAGATGGGTTGGGACTGGGGCTTGCGTAGAGATGGGCAGGGGGTGAAGAGAAAGGAGCTGTTCGGTAGCCAATACTTTGGTTTTAGTCTTCAGCTTGGGAAGTAAAAGCCTCACTGTGGCCACACAACACTGTCCTCGGCGGGGGAGGCTGGGCTGGGTTTGCCTGCGGAGAATAGTTCTGAAACGGAGGAGTTATGTTCAGGCAAATCATCGTGCACATGCGCTCGAGGAGATGCTGATCGTCGCCGAGATGCTCATGCTCTGTCTCTCTGATAGAAAACAGCAATCCTAACCACAATCGGTGTCTTGGAGGAGCCGCTGGGGAACGCTCGTCTTCACGGATCTCGTCTGATCGCTGCTCTGCTTCACACAAACACTCCCAGTATTAATCAGGAACTATGCAGACTCAGTACCATGGATTTATTACTTGTGAGTAGTGCGGGGGGACACCGGCCGGGGAGAGGGGGGATCACTCTGAACTGGAACAGTTTTGCTTCCCTTTGTCTCTTCAGTGCATGGTGGTTTGTCTCGTGTGTGCCAGTGTCTAATTATTTTTCTAATCTCCTGAAAGTAGGAACATCCATCCGTGGAGTAGCTTTGGTAATACAAACACAGTTGGGCAGTATTCTGAACTGAACCTCGTGCTTCAGATTTATTGTTGCAGGAGTTTAGCAGCGTGTATGCGGAACAGTCGGGCTGTCGAGAGAGCTCGGGTGCCTTGTGGGTATCAGTTCTCCTGGCACTGAGAGCTCCTCTTTTCTCTGGCTGTGGATGGGGACACGGTCTGAAAACTGCCAATATGACCTGGACAGTCTCAGAAAATTATTTCTGTACTTGGAGGTGATTTAGTTAATATTTTGCTTATGATGAATCCAGCCACAGAAGAGAGAACATTTTTTCTCAGTGTGTCTGTGCTGTGAGCCCTAGCTGCGGACGGGAGGATCTCCAGGGTGCTCGGTTTGTTGGAAAGCAACATCACGGCACATTCAGCTCCAAGTGGGTGCTGAGGCGTGTAAGCAAAGTTGCTTTAGTGGGATTGCTGGTAGAACAGCTGGTTGAGCAGTGTTCTGATGTCATTCGATTGTTAGGAGTGGGAAGATGTACCTAGACTGTGTTCTTTTGTTTCTCATTTTTTCCCAGGACTTATTTTTTAAATACACATGGAATAACTTTTTGCATTTCCAAGTGGAGTTGTCCATAGCAGCTATTCTCTCACACTCTGTGCAAGAGGGAAAAACTACTACTACCAACCTAGAGAGCAAAGAAGAGGTGCTGAATGGAAACGTGGCCTCAGAGAGCGTAGAGGCTCCAGAAACCAATACGGAGAATATCATGGTCACTCATGTAAGTCTGGTCGTGTCACCTGAGCATGGCAGGCTGACTGATGCAGCCTGCGTACGCGTTGACCAGAAAATGGGGTGGCGAGCTGGTCAAGAGCGTGGAGTTTATTTAAGAGTGTCTGGATATTACCTGGTTCTGGCAGTTCTGGATGGAGGTGTATCTGCTTTTGTACATTTGTTTTTAGCGTCCAATTACAAAATAAACATACCACCCATCTCGTTTAATGGGCTTGTGAATCCATTTTAATTTTTTTAGTAAAGATGCATCTAAACATTGGACACAAAAAAATAGCAGCTACCACTAGCTACCGACGTTGTAGCTTCTGCGTTGTGGCCCTAATGCTGAGAACGTTTTGTTGTGTTTGTAAAATGATGAGCTTCACTGCTGCCCACGGGAAGCCCAAAAGCAGGCTGGGGATGGGGGTGTTTGTAGGGATTGCTGCTTTCCCTGGATCCTCTGAGAAAAAAAAAAATTGAGAGAGAAGAAACTTGAGCTCTTGGGAAAGATGAGTGCTGAACTTTAAGTTCTTGTTCAGTAGGAGGGGAGGAATGAACAAAAGTAACTGTAATTCAGTACGGGCTTCCTGAGGCGCGAGTCTGACTTGGGCAAACTTGTGAAATGTTTTCCTGTCTCTTCTTTTTTTCCTCTAGCTGTTCCAGAAGTGCTGCCTGGTGCAGAGGATACTGGATGCCTGGGAAGCCAATGACAAAATACAGTAAGGGGTTTCGGGTTCAAACGCCCTTGTTCTGGGGCTGCGGGTTTAGAACGTTGCCTTGAGATATTCTTTCAATTATTTGGATAATTTACAGTTTAATGGTGGCTAAAATGATTAGGATTTTCACTCTGATTTGGAATTAGGATTGTTTGCATGTTAAAAAACAAATTCACCAAACAGGCATGTAATTGGGAAGGATGGGGTTCTTCACATGTTTGTAACATCTCAGCCCAAACACACAGTATGCTGCTTTCTCAGGGAATTCCATAGCATAGTCACTTTTTCTTTTTTTCTTTTTTTTTTTTTTTTTAATGCATAGTTATGTACTCCCTAGAGTGAGCAACTCTAGGGTAGCTGAGGTGGGCAAACATTTTTTGCCCCACATTTACCCTGTGTGTGATACTCTGACTTTATGAAACACTTGGGTTTCATGCTGATGGCAGTGACTGTAAGAACTAAACAATTAAAAAAAACCTAAAACATGTTAAAGTATTATCTAGACTTCTCCTTCTTTGTCCATCTGAGTGGTTTCGTCCTCCCTCACTATTCTGAGCCCTTTGTGGCTTCCGAGGCTTTGCAGTCCCGCTGTCTTTATTTTAGGCTTACTGTCAGGCTGGAATTAGTGGGTTGGGTTTTGGGTGGGTTAATTAAAAAAAATGCTGTGGTTTTGTTGGTGTTTTTGTTTTTTCCCCTCTTGCAAGTCCTTGGGCTGTTGATAACTTGTTTTGTGCACAGTTCTGTAGGTAACAGAAATATCTGTGGTTGCTGCTGAGGAGTTCTCCTAATTCAGTCAGCTAGGCACTGGAGCTCAGGCGTGTTTCATGCCAGAGAGTTCCAGTCACCACACTGGAAAGAATTTCAATGGCAAGAAAAAAAATACTGGGTTGAGAGAGAGGTGTCTTGGATGGTGTGCGCAGAGCGGTTTGGGTTTCTCTGAAGGTTCTTGTTTGCACGGGGTGAGGGGATGGAGTGAAGCACTGGGAGCCCCAGCGTCAGACTCCAAACTGAGAGCTTGGGAATTATTTCTTAATACTCATGAG
>NW_010145680.1:15563-35077 GCF_000699245.1 Pterocles gutturalis | reverse complement strand
AACGTGGAGTTCTCTTTGGGTTCTTGTAGTTTTAGTTTTTCTGCGTGCTCTTGGTAAAGGACCCCGTAGCCGCTGGGATTTCACCTGTAGGTAGCCCACCTCGCTCTTGCTCTGCATCCGCCTGCTCTGCCCGGGGTTAGAATTCACAACAAAGCCGCTCTGGGCAGCAGCGTAACGTCACTTGGCTGCAGCACGTCTTTGCTCACCTTCCCGTGCGTGTGAACGTTGTAACCACCAGCTGTGGTGTGGCTGGGGAAAAGCGGATTGTGCGTGCTTGCTGCCTGCGTCCCAGCAGCGCGGTGAGGACTGCTCGGCTCAGCAGGAGCCTTGTCTCGGTCCCTCCGGAGCTCAGCGGTGAGGAAGGCACGCAGCGTCGCTGTGCACGGCTTTGGGCTGCGGGCACCCCGACGTTCTGCGGAAGCGGAGCTGTGCTGTCCCTGGTAGAGGCCGTACGTACAGATGCAGTTGGTGTTGGGGTTGTGTTCTGGTTTTTGGTGCCACGTGGAGGGGCAAGGCAGGTTCTTCCAAAACCATCCGTCTCCTCACCTGCACACGTTCAGCTCCAGCACTAGGGGAAAGCCGAGGTCATTACAGGATAAACACCTCCTTTTTAGAGATCCAGAAATTAACTCCTGTGCATTGAGTGTCTTCCTCTCTCCCAAGGAGAAGCGGAAGTCTTTGTTACGCGCTGGCTCTGTTAGCATCTGGGAAGGGAACCTTTGTTTTACAACTGGAGACTTGATCCCATGCGGTGGAAACCTCTCGCCATCCTGTTTGTTAGGGGTTTGTTTTCCTTCACTTTGATTCTGACCCACCACTTTTATTAGTGATGACTTCAGTCGACCTTGGTGTGCTCCTTGGGCTACATCAAGAAATAATAATTTCTGAGTTTGACTTGAGGATTTAGGATACTTCAGTGTGTGATGTTACAATGGGTAATGGCACTGTATGGGAGAGCTCTGGCTGGGCGTCTTTCCAGCACCTGCCGTTTCTAAACGCCGTGCGGTGAAATGTCTTAGCAGGAGTCTGCCACTGGGATTTGCAGTGTTCTTCCCAAATCTCATCGGTCCTCCTCCAGATCCTGTAGAAAGCAGAATGAGTTCAGGCTCTTCATCCCCTGAGTTTGGATGGCTGCTTTGCTGGCCAGTGAAGGAGAACCAAGGGCCTCGGAGACTCCTTGGAGGCAGAGTTAGCTTCTCAGGGTGTGCTGTAAGACGGCGACCCGGTGGCTGCAGAGGAGTCTCTTTTGTTCTCTTCAATTCCTCTGCGTAATGCTCCAGTTGCAAATAAAACTCCAAAGCTTTTTCGGTAGTAGCCATGTCAGTTCGTGTTGCTGAGAGTTTTCTGTAGTGGGAGCTGTAGCCAGGTTGTTTCTGCACTGGTCTTCCAATGCACCCGATTAGTTTCCTCTGTGTAACTGGCTTAAATTCCCTCTGGTGCGCTCAGACGGGCTGAGGGACCGTCCCCTCTCAGTGCTCGGTGCATGCAGAAGGGCTCGTGGTCTGCGTAAGCTGTGGTTAATCCTGTGAGCCTGCGCTTCCCGGCGCCTGGTGGTGTTGCTACTGGCTGTTCTGTCTTTGCAGGGCAGAAGGTGGAATGAGGAGAGGCAACATGGGCCACCTGACCCGGATAGCCAACGCCGTGGTGCAGAACATGGAGAAGGGCCCCATGCAGACTCAAATTAGCGAGTTCATTAAAGGTACGTGCTCCTTCTTCTCTTCTTTTAATTTTTTTTCCCTTGGTTAAATTGTCCTTTTGGAAAGACTTCTGTTGCCATGAAAATAATTTCCAGTTGAGTATCACAATTTCCCATAACTTAAAAAAATGTCCAGACCGAATTTGGCCGCTCTTTGTTTTCGTACAGTTCCATTGACATTTCTGTCACTTTGTTTTTGCAGCTGAAGGTGTCCTTTTAGTGCTAAAGAATGCTGCTTTTCATCCAGACGTAGGTGTACGTTTATGGTGCTGATGTGCAGCATTCTGGGGTGATAAGGGGTGTTTCTGTGCTTTTGTCTCGTACCTGTTGGAGATGAAGAGAGACACCAGAGGAGATCATCCCCGAGGCCCCACGTCTCCGCTTTGTCAGAGATACTCCCATTGCCAGGCTCTGTCCATCGTGCCTCCATCAGACTGTGTTTTGAGAACTAGTTCTATCTGACATTTTTGTATGAGAGGAAGCAAGATTTTTCCATCTGCGTCTATTAAGGGAAACAATGAGCACAACTATGACTGGAGTTTCCATTTTTAGCACCTAAGGAACATACCAAATGGTAATACAGTAACTTGGTGTGTCGTCGTATCCCCATGAAAATGGAGAAGTCATAAATATTTTAGTAAAGACGAAAAGTTTCACAAGTCACAGTTATTTCTCTCTGCTGTTTGGCTGTCCTGGGTTTGGCTGGGATGAAGATAACTCTGTGCATTGCAGCCACGTGGTGCTGGGCTTCAGGTTGATGGTATGCCATGGGTTGATGGCACACCACGGGTTAATGGTGCGCCCCGGGTGGATGATGGCGCTCCATGCGTTGATGGTGGCACACCACAGGTTGATGATGGCGCTCCGTGCGTTGATGATGGCGTGCCCCGGGTGGATGATGGCACGCCATGGGTTGATGGCATGCCACAGGTTAATGGCGCTCCACGGGTTGATGATGGCGCTCCACGGGTTGATGATGGCACGCCACAGGTTGATGGAGCACCCCAGGTCGATGATGGCACGCCACGGGTTGCTGGCACACCAGTGTTTTAGCTCTTGCTGAGCAGTGCTTGCACAGCACCAAGGTTCTCTCTTTGACCCACTCTGTCCCCACCTGGGGCCGGTGGACAAGAAGCTGGGAGGGGACCCAGCTGGGAGAGGAGACTGGGATTGACTGAAGGAACGTTCCCTGCCATGTCCTCAGCGCTGGGAGCCGGGGGACAGTCTTCCCAAGGCACCTCCCGCTCAGAGACTGAGCATGATTATGCTGGTGCGAGGTGGAGAGGGCGGTGCCTTTGTGTCACTTGGTTTGGGGCTTTTTTCCTCTTTTCTCCACTTATTAAACTGTCTTTATCTCAGACCCAGAGTTTTTTCTCGCTTCCAGTTCTCTCCCCTGTCCTGCTGTGGGGCGGAGGGAGCAGCTGGGTGGGATCAGCCCACCACAATCAGCATGAAAGAAAAGGAAGAAAAAAGTCAAACTGAAGTCACACGTCTTACTGGGAATGGTTTGGTAGGAGGCAAAGAGAATTCCTGTTTCTGGAAGATTCATTCCCTTGGCATGTGCTCTGGGCAAGAGCCCGTCTCCGTGAAGGCAAAAATTCTCGTGGGCTCCTGTGAGGGGCAGGACTGGGTTTTGCTTTTGCACCCACAGGGGATTGCTCTGCCCTGAGCGTGTCCTCGAGGGAGGGGGCTGGCGGGGACAGCAGTGGGTGAGGTCAGCGCTGGAAGCATCAGCATCACCGTCTGGAGTCCCCCTGCAGTAAATGCTCGAGAGCTCTCAGAGCTCACGGTCCGTGTTGCCAGCCTCAGCAGCGTTCAGAAATCACGAGCTGGGTCTTGACAAACTGTGATGCTTGGATGAGAAGTCACGAGGCGGAAACATTCACCCACTCCTCTGCTGCTGCCGCCTGGTTTGTGAGCCTGGAACTCCATTCAGATGGCATCTCCGAGTTTTCCTGCAAGAGCATGAAGGCTAGGAAGTGTTTGTATTAATGAAAATTGTAGTTTCACCTGATTGAAAGACCTGGAGCGTGAGAAATGGATTGAGTGTTGCCACAGTTGGAATAAAACTGAGAGTGCTGCCGTATTCTGGGACGGACACCGAGCAGGGGAGTGATGGGGGGATGCAGGACCTCGCCTTCAGCTGGTTAGCGTGGATCTCTGGGCTGGAACCAGGGGCTGAGTGTGTGTTTCTGCTGCTTGTAAATGAGAAAGATGTGCGGGGGGTGAGGCAGTGGCCCAGGGTGCCCAGAGAAGCTGTGGATGCCCCATCCCTGGAGGGGTTCAAGGCCAGGCTGGATGAGGCTTTGGGCAACCTGGGCTAGTGGGAGGTGTCCCTGCCCATGGCAGGGGGTGGCACTGGGTGGGCTTTAGGGTCCCTCCCCACCCAACCCATCCTGGGGTTCTGTGTGCTGGTTTTCAGAAAGTTCTAGGAGAAGTTTTGTGTCTTTGTCCCGCTGTGATTCCACCAGTGCGTTGAGATTGCCAAGACCAGTAGTATCTTAGTGGCTGGCCTAGTGAAAGGTGTTCCTTTCTCTGCAGAATTGACCGTTCTCAGAAAATCAGGAGTAAACTGTCATTCCCTTTGCAGAGCACTGCAACTCGCGGGCGGGTGTCCGTGTCTGCTCGAAACCCCCCAGGTGACCACTGGGGCTGAAGGACGGGCTTTGTCCCTTCTCATCGAGGTGTGCTGATCTTTACGGTGGTTTTTTTATTACAGAGCTACCTGAAGATTGCAGAGGGAGGTGGGAGAGCTTTGTAGAAGAGACGCTGACGGAAACGAACAGGAGGAATACAGTGGATTTGGTGAGAATGGGGATATTGTGCGTGTTTCCGATGGGCTTGATAGCTTCTGCGCTCTCTTTAACTTAAAAAAAAAGAGGTGATATTGCTGTTTTTGTTGTTCTTTTGCTTGTTTCTATGAAGTAGGCTTTACAAGAGCAGGGTGGTTGTAGAAAACATATTCCATAATAGTTCTCCAAGCGGCAGCAGCAGCTCTGGTACGTGTTGGTCACTCCAGCCCGTGTTTCGGTGTTATCCCCTGGGACAGTTCCTGCCTTCTGAGGAGTCTGGGCTTTGACTATGTGTGTAGAATTAAAGTCTCTGAGCTTTCTGAGCTTTCACTGGTGCCTGGTTTTTTGTGCTTTTTCCAGGTGAGCACTCACCACCTGCACTCCTCCAGCGAGGACGAGGACATCGAGAGTGCTTTTCCCAATGAGCTGTCTCTCCAGCAGGTGAGCTGCCAGCCTGCTCCTCACCGTCCTGGGGAGCTGCCTGCTCTGCTCTGCCCTGAATCCGCCCTGGGAACACCGCAGCTTCCTCCAGTTTCTTCTTAGGGAGCTCACCCAGCGTTCTGCAGCAGGGCTGTGGCTGACAGAGGGGTGCTGCTGCTTCTCGGGCTGTGCAGGCTCCTGTGAAACCGAGATGTGAGCAGCAGAGAGCAGTGGCAGCGAGAGCAGGGAAAGCCTTGACTCGGGAAGAAATCGGGGCAGTTAAAGAGTCCCTTGAATTTAGCAAAGATACGGAAACCGCTTTTCAGGATGAAATATTTAGAGAAGTTCTTCCAGCCTCTCTTGATGCTGAGAACGTAAAGAGCATTAACAGAACATTCGAGTTTTAACCTGTTTGGTAGGAACCTACCTGTGGGGAGTCAAAAGACAAATCTCAATCTGAAATCTAGTGAAGGGTAAAGATTTGCTGAAAATCGTTATTCTTCTGTCCAGATACTCTCCCTGGCTGCTCTGACATTACAAATACCTGTCTTGTCCTCAGCTGATACTTAGAAAGCGCATTCAAAAAGGGAAAATGCATTGCTTTTGTAAAAAAAAAAAAAAATTGTTTTGTCTTTTATCACGACAATCATCAATAGAAGTATTGGCAGGAGCCTGCGGGACTCCTCAGACAGGGAGACAGGGGAGCCAGGACAAAGTGCAGCTGCAGAGATGCGTGCTGGAATTACCGAGCTGGAGTGGGCTGCCCACCGGTGTTCTGTTATCCTCTACATAGGAGAAATGATCTGGGAAAAAATAATGCAGTGCGTGAGAGCGAGCGTGAGATTCTGTTTGAAGGCAGAGGCAATCCTGGTCAGAAATAGAGAATGGGGCTCGGATGAGTAGGCAAGGACGTGGCCAAGAGCGTAGCTGGGCAGTTATCCTGGGCTGCAGGCTGGAAACAAGACCCAAGGTGCTGTGGGCAGCCAGAGGGATGGCAGGTGGGAGCGTTGGCTCGGAAACACACGGGGCGACGGTGCCGTTCTCCTGGGGAGCGTCCAGGGGAGGCAGCCAGCTCCAGAAGCGGTTTGTACCAGCAAAAGGTCAGCTAGAGAGCAGGCGTGGGAACGGTCAGAGGTGCAGAACGTCACCCAGGAGGATGAGGTTGAAAGAATTTGGCCTGCTGGGTCAGGAGAAGGTGATGGGGAGACGTGTGCCTCATCCTGCCAGGAAGAGGGACTCGGGGGAAGTGCAGAGGACCTTCTGGGTGTCCCCGGTGGGTTTCAGTTGCAGCAAGGTGAATTTTGTACGGCATCAGGGGAAAACAAAAAAGCCCAATGCAGCGTTCAGATAGAGTCATGAAGCCAAGAAGTGGTTTCCTGCAGGAAAACCTCCTAGCTCTGTTGGGAGGAGGTTAAGAGCGGGTCAGAGAAGCGCCTGCCCAGCACTTGCAGAGGTCTCTTGGTCCTGCTTCGAGAAGGGGGGTTGCAGGAGGTGATTTCTCAGAGTTTGTCATTTTTCTGTGATTTGAATGCTTTTTGGAAGATGTATTTTCAGCCACCTTGACGGGATATCTCTGACAACTGACCGATGGCTCTTTTTTGGGTTCATTTGCTCAGGCCTTCTCCGAGTACCAGATCCAGCAGATGACAGCGAACTTCGTGGATCAGTTCGGCTTTAACGATGAGGAGTTTGCAGACCAGGATGATAATATCAAGTGAGTTTATAAAACTTCCAAGAGTCTTATGTTTAGCGTTTATGCCTCTCTGCATCTAATCTTTCTTCTTCTGGTTCAGGTTTTAGAACGACCCTGACTGTGTGCCTGCTTTGGTTTGAAACAAAGGGAAACTGCTCAGTGGCTGGGAAACAGCTGATCTTGGTTTATTTTTATAGGAGTCCACCCCTGATCTCCAAAGACAGTTGTAGAACCAAGGAAAAGTGTTTCTTCAGTTCGAAGAGAAATATTTTTAACAGAACACACAATTATTACCCAGCCATGTTCTAGAATAGATTTAATTGCGCACAAAGCAGAGCATTAGAGCTAGCTCTGGGCAATTATACAGGAATGCTCCAGGGGCACTGAGTCCTCATTGAAGTGAGGAGCAGAAAGAATAGTGTTCTGATGAAGGCCATGGGAAAATTTAGCCATTTTCTCCCTTATGAATAAGGAAATATAAATAAAGGAGGACCAAATAACAGTTGAAAGAAGGCAGATATAGGCGGATTTAATGCTACGTGACTTGCTGGATTCAGTGTTTGGAATTTGTGCTGCTTTTGTAGTTGAACTACTGTAATTAGCTAAAACCACAGCTCATCTTCTCACCTTTAACACTGTAGCTAAGGAAATTCCTGGGGCTGCAGTAATCCCGCTTGTCCGTGGTGGTTCAGACACTGGAAGCATTTCAGATGCATTTATTGGCCGCAGAGTGTTCCAGGAGGACACCCAGTGTTCCTGCTCAGCAGTTTTGCCCATGCACTTCCATCTGGTGACAGTGCTCATCTCAATCACAAGAACTCTTTGTCATTTACCATCCTTGGGCTGATGCTCCTCGGCCAGCAAGTGCTGGGGCTGCTCCGCAAAGACCTGCAGGATCCTGGCAGAAACCGGGAGCCTTTAGCCCAGAAAGCCCTGGGCATGCCGCGTCACTCCGGATCTGATCTGTTGAGGATTCTTCTGCTGGTTCTGCTCAGACCATATTTTTAGCAACCAGTGGGCTCCATGGCATGCCTTAAATGACAGCGTGGAAACAGTCTGGCTGCTCCAGAGCTGATTTCAAGCGTGAAGCAAAGTAGAGAGTCATAAGATCCTTAGGGTCTCAGGAGCTCCGTGACGGTGTTTGCCAGATCGCCGGGAGCTGTGTGCTAGCATGGAAAAAGAGTTTGGGGTCCAGCTTTCCTGGCTGCTTTTTTCCTGAGCATTGCTGGTGTCAGACCTTTAATAAGGCCAAAAGGTTCCAGACTAGAGTGGGAGTTTAACTGGCCAGGGATGACCTCCTTCTGCACATCTTAAAAAAATAAAATACACTTTAAGCTTCTGACAGCAGCAGCCACTGAATTTGTGTGTGTGTAGGTGGAGGGGGAGAGTTAACTGACGTGAGGAGCTGCTGAAGGGAGCTGATGTCCCTTTTCAAACGGACATGGAACGGGACAGAATCGGTGACCGGGGTGTGCTCGCTGTCTCTGTGTCTGGGACTGCAAAAGGAGAATATTCTGTAAAACTGTTCTGGCACTGAATGCTCGGAGAGTGCCCCTTGGTCTGCTCTCCAGCTGTTGAAAACTGTTGCCGAGATGAAGTGGAATATTTTAAGACATATTACTCATGTTTCGATGTCCCGGTGATCTGCGTGACAGTATCTTTTATTAACTGAACAGTCTTCATGGAAAGAAAATAACACTGTCGAAACTTAGAGATATGGTGAAAAAATGCTGAAAAAACGCTGCGTTGGCCCGAACTGTGCTGGTCAGTGGGAGTTTTTTGACCTGCAGCACCCTCTGCTGTTCCTGCACGAGATGCTCTTGGGTCCGGATCGGCAATTGGGTTATTTTTGGTGTTTTTTGCAGTGTACGTGCCTCAGTCGCGCGTCAGGGTTGTGGAGCTGCTAGAACACAGACTCTCTGGAGCTGCTGCGGTTCTGTTAAAGCAGGCAGGTGCAGTCCCTTGGGACATTTCTGGATGAACGCCCACCGTGCAGGATGCCGTCCTGTCTCTGGGTCTTGGCTCGTGCTGAGGAACCCGATGGGATTCTTGGATGAACGCGGGACTGGAATCCCAGAGCAGCTGGGTGCAGCTCCTTCTCTTTTTGATTAATTATGAGTTTGGGTTTTTTTTTTCAGTAAGATGTGGTTCAGCTGGAGAGACCTGGTTAAAGAAAAAAAAATAGAAGATAGCCTTTATGCTCTGTAGGTACTGTGAGAGTTGCAAAATAACAGCCAGCCATTGCCGTGGTTGCATGAAGCCTCAAAATACTGTATCCAGAAGATAACCACAAAGGTGGTTCTCTTGGGTATTGAATCGGACCTGAGAATGAAAATCCTATTTATTTTTTTTCAAATATTCAAAAATCTGACTTAATCTTCCATCTCACAGAGGGGAGGCCATGGCGCTTGATGCCGGAGGAGGCATTCAGGGAGGGATGCAGCAGGCGCGGGGTGGTCAGATGAGGTGTCTGTGCGGCTGGCTGTCCTCCGCTCTCGTGCGGGGCTGCAGAGGTGGTTGTTACTCCCTGCCCTCCCTGAGCTTTCTCTCCCGTTCTCTTGCAGCGCTCCCTTTGACAGGATCGCAGAGATCAACTTCAATATCGATGCTGATGATGACAGTGTAAGTGGCTCTGGGGGATATTTATTTAACGGGACAGACTCCAGCGAGTTGGTTCACGCTTGAGTTAGCTGTGGTCATTTGGAAAGAAGAAGAGATTTGGTGGGTTATTTTGGTACGTGAAGACTGGTAACTGGACCCGTAGCTGAGCCCAGTTAAGGAACTCAGGGCATTCCACGTACCCTCTGCACTGGAGGAACCTCTCTCTCTGCGGTATGAAGCTATTGTCCCTATTCGTACTTGGTAATCTTGCCATTCACAGACTAGGAAAAAAATGCCAATAGGGAGGGTTGGGTTTTTGTGGGTCTAAATGTTGCCATGCTGTGTCTCGGCTTCTCAGTTGCCTTGACCTACATGAACGCTCCTTGAGGAAGCTGGACGGGGGCTAACGGGGGTGATTCCAGGCTCATCTCCTGACCGACGCTTATTTTAATCACAGTATTGGAAGCATGTTTTGGAAGCAGTGTGGGCTGAGGTCCTGGTGTGTTTCTTGATCTGTTGTGGGCTTGCTGCTTCCCAGCATCCTGTGCTGTTTTCTGTGCCACAGCTGGACATTGCTTGTTGCACAGCTGGGGATGTTAAATGAAATAAATGCAAACGCCTTCGTGGTGTGAGTTACGTACAAATGCTGTTCCGTGAACTTCCTCGTCACTGAAGTTCTTGCTTCTGTCTCCAAGGAAGCAGTGGAATTTGATGTCTTTTTAATATTATTTTAGCCCAATGCTTCCCTCTTTGAAGCCTGCTGCAGTGAGCGGATCCAACAATTTGACGATAACGAGGAGGAGGAAGATATCTGGGAAGAGAAGGAGATAACCTATGCAACCCAAGCTAAATCGAGAACACGGTAAGGTGAAAACAAAAGAGCGATATTTTTTTTTCCCCCCCTAAATGCTATGAAACTGTACATTTGCGTTAAGTGCATGCTGAATTGTTTGCTGTTTGTGTGCTCTGAGGCTGCCTTCTGACATAAACCAGCGTGCTTCCCACGTCACGCTTCTGCAGAGAGAGGCGGTGGTTGGTCTTGAATGTGCAACAAAGATCCAATGTGAGGGAGTGCGGTGGTGGCGGAAACACCTGGTTACGGAGTCTCCTATCAAAGATATTAACAAATCCTACCCGTAGTCTGAAATACTTAGAACTTACTCCGTTCCTTGTATTTGAAGAGAAGCAGGCTGAGAGACTGAGGGTAGCAGATGGAATATTCTGTTTCAGAATGTTAAAAGTCCTGATTTGCGTGGGAACGAGGGACCTCCCGTGGTGCAGCCCCAGCATTGCGGATCACTTGCCATTTCTCATCCCTCTGATAGAGTCAGTTATTAAATAAAGTTACTAAGTCTGAAAATATGATCAAGGGAGACAGGAAGAATGGCCAAGACTTTAGCTTTTGTTTGCCTCCCGTCAATGAAGCGCTTGTCCTGCTCATGCACAGAATTGGTGCCGCACTGCTGTTCCCCTCCTCTGCTGCTGGTTTGTCTGCTCATATCATCCTCCAGCTCCAAATACGTCGCTGCAACACACTTCCCCTTACAGCTCTGCAGATGCTTTCTGACAAGTGAAGCACTGCGGGCTTTAGGGGAAATACCTGGAGGAGCGGCGGCCGTTGCCTGTCTGAGCTTTGTGTCTCCTGGGGCAATGAACCCTGGCAGAGGCACTCGGCAGCGCTGCGGCAGGTCACAATTTTGCTTTCTCCCTGGGGCAGGGCAGAAGCAGGTGAGGGATGACGTGGCTGCTGTAAGGGTTTTTCTGATTCCGAGTTCTGCCGTTTAGGTTTGGAGCATCTCAGACCTCAGAGGGTTCATCAAAAAGTGATCTTGAGAATGGAGATCATGATGGTAGTGTGGACTCTGAAGAAGAGGAGGAAGCAGAACCGCAGCCACCTCCTTCATCAGCAAACAACAATAAGAATGTTTCTGAGCAGAAAGAGTCTGACTCCTCTGAAGGTAAAGAGTTCCCAACAGCACTGTCCCCATGGTCCCGTCTCTGCAGAGCAGCAGTTTGCAGATTGCCAGGTTTCCGTGGTTATCTGTAATCCCACCTGTGCAGATGAAAGGGTTCATTTCAGTCTGCGTTTTTTACCCCTGAGATGTTAGTGAGATGGAGCCCTGCCCAGCTCCTCCAGAACAGCGGCGTGATGCGGCCGGTGTGTTGAGACAACTGCACAGGTACGAGGACAGTAACAGTGCCAGCTCTTTTGGTGCCAGTGCTGATGAACAGGTGGAGTAATGTGGCATTAACTCCCTGTTTTAGGTTACAAGAGTCTTACACAGATCCTTGCCAGGTATCTCTGTCTGTCCTCCTTTTCCACCTAGTGGCCTTTCTGGTTTTAGTTTGCGGGTAGTAAACCCGTTGTTACGGTGCCTAGAGGAAGACTGGAGAGGGAGAAAGCTTTCCCAGATCGCAGTGCCAAGTAATCCCAGAATCCCAGGATGGGATGGGTGGGAAGGGACCCACCCAGTGCCACCCCCTGCTGTGGACAGGGACACCTCCCTTAGCCCAGGTTGCCCAAAGCCTCAAATAACGCTCCGTAAGTTCATGAGACACATGGTGTTATCTGCAGAACAAATTCACTCAATGAAACAAAGGGACAAAAATTTTTCCCCAAACATTCATTCATTTCTCAGTTGGTGTGAGCGTTTCCCATTTTACAGTTTCTTTTCCTAGGTGATGTCTTTGTATTGCAACTGTGAGCGTAACGTAGATTTATTCCCATCATCAGCTCTCTGCACCCATTTGGTAGTGTCAGATATTTTCAGTTCCTATTAGGAAGAACCAGTATAAACAGCACAAATGGCAACCTCAGGTTAGTTCCCCTTCTGGAGACTCGGGTTCAAATTCCAGTTCCATTTTTGAGTGAGTGGTGGATCTCTCCTGCTTGGTGGATCCCTCCTACTCCGTTCTGTTGTGTGTGACTCAGGCTGCACGACAGACCTCCGCAATTCTTTCTACGTACGAAAAGGTCATGAAAAATGCTTTCTAAAAATTAATGATCTGCAGGAGTTAGAAGTATGTTCTAATGAATAAAGAGCAGACTGGGCGGTAAAAAACCAAGTTATGTTCTTAGTTTTGCTCAGGGTCATTTCTGTGATCTTAAACAGTTTTTTTCATCCGTGTATCAGTTCCTTACCTGTAATTGCCAAAATTCACGTGGAAAGCCATGCCACCTAGCTGTGACCAGAAGCTGGGGTTCTTAGAGTTCTGCTGAACAGCACTGGCTCAAAGAACGAAGAAGTTAGCTCTTAACTGGTGCTTCTCCATTGCGGGCAGCTGACGGTCTACAGCCTGTAGGACGGGCAGCTTCCTGTAGGCTTCGAAGGACGGGCAGTCTGTCCTTTGTTGCTTTGAGGATTGTTTCTGGAATGTTTTTGGGATGCCCAAAGATTCTGAAAGCTCCGAGAATTCCAGTCTGTGGCTGTGTGTCCGCAGGGTCTGGCTGGACAGCCGTGTTCGAGCCCGTGAACTCGAAGCCCCCCGCGCCCTGTGTGGCCATGGACGTTGGCTCGAGCGTGTGGGATTCGGCAGCCCCAGAGAGCACCACGCCGGAGGAGAAGGGGTGGGCGAAGTTCACCGACTTCCAGCCTTTCTGCTGGTGAGAGCACACGTTCTTGCAGCTGCTTTGTAGCTTTTGAATGAAGGAATATTTGAACTATGGTTTGATGGAGGACACTGGCTGTAATCTTTTCTTCTTCCCTTCCCCTCGCTGCCCTTTTTATTTTTTAATGTCTGAGTGCTCTGGATCAGGGCTTCACACTTCCCTTTGCCTCCCAGTGCTTCTCGCTGGTGTTAGCGTTTGTGTCTTACGGTACAAAAGTTCCTTCTGTGTCGTCACTGCTGCTACACCAGGAGTATAAAATAAGTCAGTGAATAAGGGTTTGAGAAGTTAAAAGCCTTACTGATTTCTTCTGTTGGGGGTATTTGGAAGCAGAACAGAGATGTCTGTACTTTTGTTCTCAAGCCTTTTCCCCCCCCGCTTTAGCTCAGAATCAGGTCCACGCTGCAGTTCTCCTGCCGACACGGAAAGCAGCGATTCGGATGGGACCCCGAAGCAGAGTCAGGACAAGAACTGTAAGTGAGAATGTCACAAGACACACCATGTATTATTGAAGCTGTTTGAAATTCTGCGTAGCGCCCCAAGTCTGCTAGGGCAGCTTCCCCGCAGTGTTGTTTGCCTTGGCTGACTCGAGGGCTGTCTGTTGTACAGAAACCGATCTGTTAAAGCAGTAACTCAGAAATCCTGGCTGTTAGTTGGGATACTGTTATTCAGCAAGAAAAGGATGAGATTTAAGTTAGATGTCCCAGAGACGATGCATTTATAAGCTGTTCAAAAGTCCTGTTTTAACCAGATGCTCAATGATAAAATTGCCAAAAATGAAAAGGAGAGGGTAAGTGATCCTGGGGATAACTGTGCCGAGCCAGCCGGCCAGCTTCAGTCTGCTGGCTTCCCCTCCTCCTTTCTGAGCAAGGAAAAATAAAATTTAACAAAGGACCTGGACAGAAGGAAATGGAACTTTGTCCGTAGTAACCCCTGGAAGGTGGGTGATGCTGGGAGGGAGAGCGCGGTGCCCTTCTCTGCCCCGTGTGTTTCCTGGGATGCTCTCCCAGCAGAGCTGGAGGTTCTGCTGAGGGGAGCCCAGCCTGGCTGCGTGGCTGCTTCCCCCGTCGGAGCTCGCACCTCTTGTGAGCTTTGCAGCACGAGAAGTCTCCTCTGCTGTTTGTATCAAATGCAGGCAGGCGGTGGCAGGACTTTCTCGACAGAGAACACCAATTTATGGGGTCGCTTGGTGTTTGGGTTTTTGTCTTATTTGCATAGATGATGTTGCGTGCTGTCTCGGTGTGGGATCTGCACAGAAACCATCGTCTCCAAATCTGCAGTAGTTGTAAACGCTCTGTTTTACACCACCTGACTTACTGGGGAGCTGTTCCTGGGGTTTCGTTCATGGTGCAATGTGGGTTATTTCCTTCTCCCAGCCAGCACCGCCTCTCCCTGCGTCTGGAACGTCTGCGTCACGAGGAAAGCGCCGCTGGTGGCCTCGGACAGCAGCTCCTCCGGAGGCTCCGACAGCGACGAGGAGGAGGAGAAAGCCGATATCGTCACAGAAACCATCAGCACAGGCTCGGGCCAGGAAACCATCAAGCTGACGATGGATGCTAAAAACGAGAAAGCCGTTTTCACCAGGTGCGGAGGGGATCCTCTGGGGCTGGGCTGCGGTGCTGCCCCTCGCATGGCCGGGGTGGATGCGTTCCCTCTCCCCTTTAGACACCGTGGTTCCCAGCACCCTGCGGGGGGATGTCCCACAGCTTTCCTGGCACGAGGGTTTTGTTTTAGGAAAATATTTATAACGTGTTTATTTTAAGAAATGTGTGTGGCTCGTTTTAGCTGCTGAGCCGTGTCACCGAAGCGTCGCCCGTCTGTCTGGCCGCACGAGAGGCTGGGCTCGGGGCAGAGGTGCCGGGTCAGGCGGCACAGCAGAGCCGAGCAAAGCCGCGCGGGGTGCAAGTGCGAGGTCTGATGTGGAGTCAGCGTGCGGTCTCGCAGGGGGGTGGTTTCAGTGTCTCCAGTTATCGCTTTCACCTCGTTGTCAACGTTGGACAATGTATGTCAAATTATAGACAATGATCAAAAATGCAAAATGCCAGGAAAAGGTAGGACCGAGGCTGAGATTTGGAAGCTTTTGGTCAGCAGGTTGGTTGGAGTTGATGTGCTCGAACCTAGCTTACTCTAACCGTTCGAGAGGAGAATTGCTTTTCAAAACAGTAAGCATCTAGTTCACTTCGGTGCATCCAGAAGTATTACCCCATTTTAAGATATTTGGGGTTTTTTTCTCATATTCCTTCCGGAGGGTAGGATTTAACGAGTTGGAGCCCCTCTGTTTTACGCATCTGACTCAGGAGCAGGTGTTTACTTTTTGTAATGTTGCGGTTACGTGACTTTTTGGATAGTCAGCGTGAGGAGCTTGGCACGTGCACACACTCCAGCAAATAGGTGCCAGGAGTTCAAAACCCGTGGCTCAGGAAACAAGGGGGATTACAGAACCAGGTAAAACGATGGGAGGCAGCCACCCAAAGGCACGTTTGGTTAGGCAACCCTGAATTGAGTTTTCATAGCTTGGCTGGTGTTTATTGTTGATGTCCACCTGAAATGTCCTTCCCCTCTCATAGCTGAGATGAGCGAGATGCCCGAGATTCCTCTGCTGCAGCGATGGCATCTGCAGGGCTGTTTGGATCCGTGGAGTGAGTTCCTGCGCGTAGGGACGGCACGAGCAAGCAGGCTGGCTTCGTGAAAAATGACAGAATGAAAGCACGCTGCCTGCTATGCTGGAAGCGGCATCTCCTTTCCTAGTTTTCAGTGAACTTGAATTACAGCTAATAAAATCCATTGGCAGGTGTATGGAGAGCAAGCGCTGTGCTCAGGATGTGTTTCCTCCCGGAGCGCGTGCTGTCTGTGAGCAGTTTTACACGAGACTGGCTCGACTCACAGTAAATCCTGTTTGGCATGTTCTTATGTCTTCCATGTATTTCCTAGCAGGTGGGGCATTTTTCTTTTTTGTACTTGGCTGGGTAGATGTTTTCAGCTCCACTGCTGTCTCAGGCAGGGTGAGTTTGGATGTGTTTTTTTCTCTCTCAATGAGTCTCTATAGCTCACGCCCTTGCAGTAGGGACAAGGCTCCCAGAACGTGCTGGGTTTTACATGACAGCAGTTCTACAAAACTCAATCCATTTTGGCAAGGAAAGTAGATACTTGACTAGCCCCCGTCTCCACTTTAAGGTGTCTGTAGCTTTCCACAGCATAACCGGAGCCAAAAATCAAAACAGAAGCTGTGGGAAGGCAGAAGCCTGTCACACAGATTGTGATTTCACCTGCTCCGGGTCTGTTTAGCCAGCCAGGTTTCTCCCAGGATGAATTGCCATATTGACCAGCGATGATAATGGAATCTTCCTGGTGTCGTCACCTCTCCCAAACCTGCCTCCTCCTGGACCAGACACAGTTAAACTCCAGTGGCCAGTGGATTTGTTTCTTACCATGTTCCTTGATGGTTCTGAGTCAATGAAATCTGTGGAAAGTTTAAGAACATTTTGCATTGACTCTGCGGTTCTCGATGACTTTCTACAAGCTCTTCCCCAGAAGTGATAAACTTTGACCAAACCGTGTTGCTCTTTCTGTACAAACAGATCTTCCTGCTCCCTTTTCCCCTCCCCGCACCAGGGAGATGTGCAGAGGAGATCTCTGCTCCTCCGTGCAGCTGCGCGAGGACTCTCGGGATTCCTCCATCACCAGGGTCCTGAAAGCTCCAGATGTCACAGCACATGCCTCTGATACCCTCTGTCATCATCATCATCATCACTGCTGATGCGTCTCCCCCAGCCCACATCGCCCCAGAATTCAGACCCTGGCAGTGAATGGTTTGTCCTTGCCCGGCTTAGTGGGAGCTCTCCCGGCAGTTCTGCTCGGGATCGCCAGTGTTGTTGGTAGCAGTTTAAACATCACGGACAGCGAAGGTGTTTCCAAGTTATTTAGCTAACTTCTCTGCTTTACATGTGTTGGGGTAACTTCTTTTCCCATCTCTATGTGGTAGTTCCTTGTGAAAAAACGAAGCGGCTTTGCAGAAGGTCTCTGACTGAAGGGCTTCCAGTGTTGCCAAGCCTGGCTCTGGGATAACCCGCAATGTGTTAGGCTGGAGGAAGATGCCTCTTACGGTGTATTGAATCTGCTGCTTTTCTGTAGATTGATCTTAATTTTAGGTGGAAAATACCCTGTTCGGTGACTGTGCTCTTGGAAACAGCTTTGAACCCTCCTGCCTGCTCTCCTGGCGGGAGCAGCGCTCGGGGGGTGGTTGCACAGTTAACTCTTGTCTCTGTTTTCTTTCAGCAATCTTTACCGTTTTCTTTCTCTTCCTCTCTTTGCTTCCTTTCTCTCTCTGCCCCTCGTGCCGCCGTTCTCTCTGGCTGTGGGGGTCACTCAGAGCGTTTAGACCTGCAGGCAGAGGGTATGTATGCCGGCGACCTCGCAGGGTTCCAAACATCCACCTGACAAGTCCTTGCTCCTGGTAGTTACTTCCTATGGGGCTGGGAAAAGAGCTGTTGGACTGCAAAGCTCCTTGTGGAAATACTTAAACCAGATCCTGGACATTATATTCCAAAAAACCCGAATTGGAGGTTGTGAAAGCGTGCGCAGAGCCAACGCAGCCGTTAACCAAACCCTTAGAAAGCAGCTGCGTGGTCAGGAGCGTCACGCGCCGTGTCCGTGAGCTTCTGCCCTCCTGCTCCTGAGCTCTTTCTGCAAAGAGGATCTTTCATTATTTTCAAAGGGAAGTTTGTGCTCTGCTGGAGCTGGCTCTGGGAAAGCCTCGCTGCCCGCTGTTTGCTCACGCACGCAGCCCGGGGCCGGGGGGTGGTGGTCCCGTCTCTCGAGGCTCTCTCGCAGCAGCACTAACGTTTCACTGCAATGCTGTAACATGCCTTGAAATAGTGGTCGGTGTGTTTTCCAAATGCCTTTTTTTAACAAAATAGTTGATTTTTTTTCTCCCAAAGTTTGCTTTTCATTTTAAGTCATGGGGTTTTACTAGTTATTGTCTAGAATTCATCCATTTAAATGAATTTTCCCAGTCACTGTGCAGGCTAGCAAGACCTTGCTGTCTTTTCTGGATGAGATCACAGACAAAAAGAGAAGTGAAAAGCACGTCTGGTAGCTGTTCCGTTTGAAGAGGACAGTTTCCGAGGAGCAGCGACACCCCGCTGCCCTCTCTAGCAGGAGGGTCAGGAAGCGCAGCCCCCCCGTACCCCCAGGCTTCCAGCATTGTCAGCTGGGGGGGATTTTAAACCAGCTGTAATTACAACATGTACTGACTTACCTATTTTAATAATTAACAAAGCCATTTTGACCAGCTCCTGAAAGCTTTCTGCCTCTTCGCTAAGCTGGCAAGTCCACCCTGCGTCCATCTCCCCGTACATCCTATCAGGCTGCGCTTTCTGCCAGAGAAATTCAGAATATTCCAGCTGTCAGCGAGCGCTCCGAGAGGCATAGCCCGGACCAGTGCCTGACTGGTTGAGCCTTCTGGGAGCTGCTCAGGTCTGGGAAATGCTGCCAGGCTTTGCTGGAGCTGGGGAAGCAATTGGTGAACGAGGGAGGTGGGACGCCAGGGCTCCGCGGCGGTGTCACCGGGGCGGCTCCGCACCGCTCGGGGATGCGCAGGCGTGAGCCTGGCTCTGGGGAAAGCACACCGGTGGGTACAGTGGGAGCTGGGCTTTGGGTGGGAACTGACTTGCATTGCTGTGTCTGGGGGCTTGATTTTTAATTGTATGCTGTTAACCCAAGCTTTTGCATTTCTTCTGTATGGTTTTCAAAAGCTGTCTGAAGGATTTCACTGCTGGGTTGTTCAAATAAGTTTTCTAAGCAGCTACTTAAAAGATGAGCTGCACTAAAAAAAAAAAAAAATATTAAAAATACAGCTTTTGCTGAGTATGGTGATAGTGGACTTGGGATGTTTGAAACTTGCAGTTTCTCTTTCAGTTTATTAACTCCACCTGGAATCTTTTTTCCCCTTTGATCTTTTTTCTTTTTTCTTTTTTCTTTTTTTTTTTGTTTTGTTTTAATGGTTGAATATGTTTTCGGTGTCCTCCTCCCTAGTGCCTCCTCACCTCAGTGGCCTGGATAGGCAACACGAAAAAGAAAGTCTAGAGGGGAGGCTGGAATCCATCTGAACAGTGCTTGCTGTCCGTTAAATGATTTCTCCTGTGTCTGTGTGCTGCCAGCTCTCCTTCAGTTCATAGCTTTGGAGGCAGACACTGGGGGTGCTGCAGCGGTTTCCTTAGGACTGGGGTGAAAATGAGATGACAGGAGCAATTCCTGCGTTTTGCAGAAATTTCTGTAAAGTCACTGCAAGAGTCTCCTTTCTGAGCGGACACAGTTCCGGGATGAAAGCCCTTCACATCCGTTCTAACAGCAGCAACAACCCGAAATTGTCGAAATAGCTCAGAAATAGCAGCTGGCAGCGGTTCCTCCTGGTGCTCCGGGCACGAGGCTGGGGGGTCCCTGGGGTCCGGGCGGCTGTTGGCTTGCACCGAGCAGGTTGTTTTGGTGCAGCGCCCGCTTCCACGCAGCGCAGAAAATAATCCTCCAGTTTCCGAGCTGAGCGGAGTGACCTTGTCACAGTGGATGTTTCGAGCTCTCCCGTTTCGGGATCTGTGTTTCTTTTCCGTGCCTGCCGCCTGTTCTCCTCGCATGACATTTGGGTTCCCCGGTGCACGCCAGGAGCATGGAAATCAGCACGGGGGATGCTTGTTGTCTTGCTTTCTCACT
>NW_010145680.1:8592-15265 GCF_000699245.1 Pterocles gutturalis | reverse complement strand
CTGTAGCTAATTACCAGCCGACAGATAACTTCCCGGGGTGCTGGGAGGCGTGTGCGCGGCGCGGCTGCCCCTGCATCCCTCGCATCCCTCGCCGTGCCTGTCGCCTGGTCCTCGCAGAGCCTGGCTTTGGGGACCTGCTCGCGGGCTCTCGTGGGTGTGTGTTCAGACGCGCTTTCATCCACCCCCCTGCTCTGCTGGTTTCCTGGTGTGTCTTCACAGCGTCTGGTTGTCTGGATGCCAGTTGTTTCCAAAGAGACTAGAGGATGTCTGGAGTGTGTCCCGGGAGCCCCAGTGGAGAGCTGCAGAGGTGGGCAGAGCCGACCCCTAGGGCTGTCCAGGACCAAATCCCAGTTTCCTGAGTGATGCGAAGCTCTCCCATTCTGCAGCCTGACTCCGTGCAGCCCCTTTGGCAGCGAGGGGTCAGCCAGGAGCGCCCCGAGCGTCGGGAAGAGCTGCCTTAGGTGCTGGGGGATGGGGATTCCCGTCTGGCACCGCAATCCAGGGCCGGCGTGGCTGAGCCGGACCCCAGCTGCTGCGGGTGGGTTTGGCTTTGCCGGACCCGAGAGGCTGCTGGCAAGCGGAGCGGGGGAGCGGGTGAGAGCAGGACGCGTTCTGCGGGAGTGCTGGGGAAATGGGCGTGAGAAAGGAGCTTGCACAGTGAAACTGGGCAGGAGAGGTGTTCAAAAAAAATCCCAATGCGAAAGTGTTTTCTGTGGTGGCAATCTGCAGGAGGAACGGAATTGTTACCCAAAGCCAAGCGAGCTCCTGGTGTTTGGAAATGGAACAGCGTGTCCCTGGGTGCGGGTTTGGATGTGGAGTGGGTTTATGGCAGCTTTGGTCATTACGGAGCGTGGACTTTGTCGAATCCTGTTTTTCCAAGAAGAAATTGCACTCCAAGGCGAACAGTTGTCTTAGTTGGAGGAATGTTTGCGCTTGTGGGATTTGGGTGTCAGAGCAAAAAAGAACAAACAGGCGTTTCGTAGCGCCTGAGTCGGGAATGAGGATGTACAATCTGTGTTCTGTGACGTGGAGTCACAGCTGAGGACTCCGGGCTAGCTTTAGGGCAGATTTTCCTCTGGGAAGTTGATGGAGTTGAAACTCATTGTTGAGAGAACTGCAAGTTTCCAGGAGCGGGTGAAAGCGAATCTCCGCCGAGCATTCCCGCAAGCGCGGGCTGAGCCGGTCCTGCACCCCCTGCGGCTTGTCCCTGCTGGCGTCCAGCAGAAGGTGGCACCTTCCCCAGGGGCAGCTGGGAGCCAGAGTTCATTGTGTCATTTTATCCAGTCCCCTGTCTGAAACAACAGGTTTGGAAGAAGTAGTATTTCAAATACTTCTTAGCTTAAGATCACTATTGCGATTTGTCACATCATCATCCTAAGTGACACCTGCGAGCCTGGCAGCACGCATCAGGCAGAGGAGATGTGCCTGTACCTGCCTGGACGATCTCGCTGCCTTCCAGACCGCCCACGGATGGTGTTCAGGAGGCAAAATCCATCAGGGGACGCGTCGGGAAGAGAAGCGAGGAGGACTGACTTGGTTCCCTTTCGCTCTCTGTGCAATCCCCTGCCCTGCTTCCAGGCGGGAAGCGTGTCCTTCAGGGTGTTCCTCGGTTCATCGCCTTCACGGGGCCGTGGCCAAACCTCCCCAGTTCCCTGTTGTGCAGTTGGCTCTGGCAGGACGTATCCTGCCCCGGCTGCAGTCGCATGCGGGTGTTTACCCCCTGGAGATGCGCCGGCTTCTTCCCTTTGCCAGACACTGGGCTGGTGCCCCAGAGCTGCTTTCCACCCCAAGATCATCTTCTGAAGGTTCTCCTGCAGAAGCCCAGTTGCACGAGAGTCAAGTAGAGACTGTCCTCAGGATGCTTGGAGCTGAGCCGCGTTGGACCTGCAGCAGCTCTGCCAAGCCCCGCGTGCACCCAGCGTCCCGGTGAGGACACCAGCACGCTCCCTGCCTGGGAGGAGACCTCGCCGTGCCGCTCTGCTCTTCCAGCCTTCTGTCCTGCTCCGGCTGAAGGACATTGGACATTCCCCTGTGCAGAGGGGATGGTTGGGTGTCTCAGAATCACTGAAATACCAGAATCGGTGTCTCGGAAGCACCGCAGTGCCTGTAGGAAGAGAGCAGTCTCTGTTACGTGCCCTCCTGCGCGGCGGGTACAAACCCGGGGGTTAAGCTGCAGAATTTGGCTGCGATGTTGAACTTGATGAACACACAAGAAAATTGTCCTGGCTCTGGCGTTGGCAAAACCGGTGGGCACGGCCGTAGGTGGTGTTCACAAGCTGTTTGCGCCGAGTGCTTGTCCCTTGTGAACAAAGACACGGTTCTGGACAGACTCGGGCTTGCTGCTGGAAAACCTGTACACATGGTGTTGAACTGGAGCTGAAAATCCCTGATCCTTCCTGGAGTGGGAGCTACGGGGGATCTGTGTGCAGAGCTGGGCTAAGAAGAGTCTGCAGCAGATCCAGATGTTGTTGCTGGTAACTCTCTTCCTCAGCCTGCCCTTAGCCTGGTCCTGTCCTCTGCAGGCAGGATGTCTCTGTCCCTGTCCTCCGCTCGTCAGGGTTCGGAGCACGTCCCCGGGCTGTTTGGTGACGTTGGATGGACGATGGACAGCGCTGGCAGCAGGGTCACACCAGACCGGCGGCTAAGGGATGTGGCTAAAAATAAGCCAAGCAGAGGAACACTAACGCAATACGTGTAGGTACTGGAGTTAGTTCTCGGCTGGAGTTAGATATTGTTACGAACCCTCCCGCCTGGGTCGCAGCACTCCGTGCTCCGCACGAGCTCCCGGGTTTGTTTGACCCCATTGGCTCGGTCTCAGTGTCCTTCTGCGGAGGTTTGCGTGTCCAGCTGTGCTTTGCCGTGAAGAGAGAGACATTTCCATGTCCCCTGCGTGGTCAGGTAACCTCAGGGCTTCATAACATCGGAATCCTCGTGTCATGGAAATTTCAGAGATTGAATTGAAGAAGTTTATCTTGGAGCAACTGGAATCTCGTGAGCTCCAGCTCCTTGCGTGGGAGGTCATTTTCCAACGACATTTCTGGCAACTTTGTTCAGCTCTCTGCTGTCTCATCCATCCCCTGCAGTTCTCCAAAGGCAGTTTCTGTCCTTGCGGTGTCACCTTTGAAGAGCATGTTAGCCCTTTAGGGAGATAAACGGCTTGATCTCATTATTCCTCTTTTTTTATGGTTTTTTTTTTTCAAGAGCACACAGAAAAGTAGCCACAGAAGCAGAACCTTGATCTCAAAATCTCTGTCACATGTCTTAGTTACCAGGCTGTGATGATGTTTGTGCGTTACAAACCCCCCGGGCATCTGCTGAGCTCTCCTTCCACTTTTGCCAGCGCACCTTCTGAAAGGAGGAGAAGAGATGGTTCTGGAAACCGGGACTGGGTTAAACCGGGGCGAGGCTCCTTCCCATGCACGCTGTCCTCCGCCTGAGAGGGCAAAAAAATAAAGAAATCGCTTCTCCTGTTAGAAATAAAAACGCAGAGGATGTGGAGGGTTTGTGCTGGCAGGTTTTTCCTTTTCGAGGATGTGAGCTGCGCTGTGGGTGCAGGGAGATGCCGTGGGCGATGTTGGGAGTCTGTCTCTGCCGCACCTTGGTTTGACGCCGCGTGGCCTCTGGAGATGCTCGTGAACAGGCCATCAGCCTTTTCTCCTCTGCAGGACGTTAGGCTCTGTGCTGGCAGGCTTTCCCCGGTGCACACAGAAGGGTCGGGTGCCGCTCGGGACCCGTGGGACAGGGGCGGCGCGGGTGCCCGGCCGCAGCAGAACCACGCTGCGCCGGAGCCGGGTGTTGGGTACCGGGGGCAGTTCCAGGAGCAGGGAGCTCACCCCCCAAAGGCTGCACCCGGGGACCTCCCGGGGTCCCCTCCAGCCCGGGCTGTGGTGCTGTGTGCCGTGCCACGGCGCGCGCTCTGCTCGTGGCTGGGTGGGGTGACAGGACTTTGGACCCTCGGGACGTGCCAGGTCCCGGCTGGTTGTGCTTCTCGTCCCCATCCTGCTGCTGGTGGTTTTCTGTGCTCACCCGGGCAGAGGAGGTTGCGGGGGGGTAAAACGTCGTGTTTGCAGGCAGCGGGGATACCTGGGGATGGGTGTTCCTGCAGCAAGGGGAATGCCTTTCCTGAGCGCGTATTTGTTGATTTTTATGAAGCACAGCCTCCAGGGTGCGTACGCTGCTTTTTCATCCCAGTTTGTTTTCAGTTCGCATTTCTGTGTGGGATTTTTGTGGCCTGTGCTAGGAGAGGAAGAGCAATATTTTTTTTTTCTCCATTGCCATTCAAGCCCCACGAATCGGCATTTTGACGTGAGCTTGCCTTCTCCCCACACAGTGATGCAGACTGCATGGTTATCGATAAGCTGGCCATCACCGACATGGGAACGACAAAAGCATCCAAACCCCTGAACAGCCTGGCCCAGCACTCGGAGGAGCACCAGAACCCCGCCGCCGTTGTCACGGCTGTCACGGAAACGGCCACAAAAGACAGGTGAGATGGTCAAAGTCCTTCTCTTCCAGCCCGTGACAGAATTTTTTTTCCCGTGTCACTCGATGAGGTTCTGGAACCACCCGTGTGTGGCCGGGGTTGGATGGGGAGTACATCTGGAGTGCTGCAGGCAGCGTGGAGCGGGATGTCGCACACACCCTGCGGTGTCCCCGAGGTTCTGCCGCATCACCTGTTTATTGAAATACTGGATTTCTCATTTCCTGCCCGTGCATAGCAAACACTCAGCCAGCCTGGGTTTGTGTGGGCAGGTGGCCCTATAGACATTCACAGTTCAAATATTACGAGGGAATGTGTTCTGAGAACTGAAACTGGAAGTAATCTCAAGGAGAAATGATATTAATACTTTTTGTGACCCTGACTTTTGAGGTCCTTTTAATGGTGGAGATCAGTTCTCCTGCATCTCTGGTGCTCTCAGCTCCCCAGCTTTGCTCTGGCTCCTGGTTTTGGCCAGAGAGATGCGTATCTTCATTCCCTGGGGGAATTTCTGCTGTTAGGTCCTTTCAGCGAGAGGAAGAAGCTCTGACCAGTGCTTTGAGCTTCCTGCAGCCCACCCACTTGACTCCACCCCGCTAAAACCTGTCCCGGCTATCGGCGCTGTTGCTGCTTCGTATCTCCCCGGTAGAGCCGCTGCCGGCGTGTGAGCCCACGTTGAGCACCAGTCCCACACGAATTCTAGCGCTGGGGTGACACACGCCCAGGAGGATGCTGAGAGTCCCTCGGGGTCGTTGGTGTCACCAGGCTGATGGTGGAGGGTCCCTGGAGGACACCCCCCGCGAGGCTGCTCAGGTCGGAGCCTTCTGCTGGACGCTGACGGTCATGTTCCAAATTAATTAACGTTGTGTAATCAGCAGTCAGAGCTGACTGATCCGCTTCTGGTCTGATTTCTAAGTGTAGTGTGTTGTAAAGGGCTGGAGGCTCTGAGGAGGAAGCCAGTAGTGCTTCAGCAGGCAGAGGAAAGCAAAACAGAGGAAGGGTGGCTCAGATACTGCCAGAGAGGAAAGTGTCCAGCCGGGACGAACGTCAGCTTTAGGAGGGAGTGTGCTCCAGTGGTTCCGTTTCTCTAACATTTCTCTTTGGGTTTCTCTTTAGGAAAGAAGAAGTCTTGCCCTGTGCTGAAGCCACGTTAAATGGCCCTGCTTGATGAAACCGATGCAATGGGACGTGTGTGATCCAGGCCAGGCTGCTACCTGGTGATGCAATTTGTCAATTATTTTTTTTTTTTTCATTTTAATTTTATTTTTTAATAAATGCTGCATTGATGAGAGAGCTGGCATTCAGGACCAGACACGCAGTTTCAACACCAACAATCTGTTCTGAAAGACACTTGCATTGTCTAAATGTAGCATTGATCAGTTAGTCATCACAGGAATGATGGGGTTCTTCCCAAGCAAGCCTTCTGCCTAATTTTAGTTCCTTGGCCCCTTCCCCTCTCTCCCTTGTTTTTTTGTTTTGTATTTGGGGTTCAGTCCTATTTTCTTAGTGTTATTGCACACAGTATTCAGCTTCTCTTCAGAAAGGTAGCAGGTCTAACGCTGGGACTTGGACAGTGCACAAGAGTCCTGCAGTCGTGTGACCAAAGTTCCTGATGGAGCTGTCGTCGGGCAGCATTTGCACCGCTTTTGTATAGCAATAAAGCCTTATCAGAAACATTTCATAGGAGGAAAAGATGCAAACACTTTAAACGGGATAAAGCAGGGAGGGATTTTATTTTACACGTTTGTGGGGTGGGAGGGAAGTCATTGAGGTTGTCCCCAGCCAGAGGCCAGGTCGCTATGAACCGTCTCTGCGTCCCGGTGAACTGCTCCGTGCTCGTGAGAGCTCACGGCAGGATCTCGGGTCAGTTAGAAATTGGTCTCTTCTGTGCGAGCCATCAAAACTCAACTTCCCGGCTGTCGTCCTCCGTTGGCTGGAGAGCAGGCGAAGAGGGGAGCGTGGTGTTTGCCAGCCGCCGGACTGCTGCCCCGCGGGAGCCAGAGCAGATACGGCACAAACAGGTTATCAGGTGTTTGCTGGCTTTTTTGGAGACTTAATGTATTTTCAAATTATTATGGAAATCCTTTTCTGTTTGTTTTGTTCTGTTTTTTAAAAGTTTTTAATGGATGCAGGAACAGCAACACTTTTGCACTTTGTACCTAGTGACAGCATTGGAGAGCGGAGTGGCCCCAGCCC
>NW_010145680.1:0-8490 GCF_000699245.1 Pterocles gutturalis | reverse complement strand
CGGGCAGGGGCGGTTCCAGGGCGTTCTTGGGTCTGGCACACGGGCTGGAGGACCTGCTCCAGTTCCAGCCCCAGGGCTGCGCTGCCCCCTGCTCCGGGCTCGTTCCCGGGCTGGATTTGTGCACATGGATCATACGGGTGTCGCTGGTGGGCTGCTTGCGGAGGCGGGCTGGGGCTAGTGACCAGATCACGATCAGCACTTGTTCCCTGCCCCTGTGGGTTAGCTGCAGAGCTGGGTCTGCCGTGTGTGCCAGCTGGATGCTGAAACCCCCCCGTCTAGTGGTGAACGCCGCGTGTTTTACTAGCCCAAGCCCTGAGCTGGAAAATCATTCTCTTTGGAATAAAAGCACGGAGCTTGACACCTGGGTAGCCAGATAGCTGCTTTTCAGAGACGTTTGCTTGTGTGTCGCGAGGGGCTTTACCCTGTGAGTATGAAAACGTGCCTCGCACAGACAGATCTGTCGTCGTGAGCAAAGGCGTCCTGGCCAGACTTCAGTCTTTTCTAAAAAAATACTTTATTTTTAACTGTGATGGGTACGTAGCACGTGTGAAATTTTCTTAACTGTATGGAGAGGTGGCGTGGGGCAGGGAGTGAGGTGAACAGGATGTTTTCCCTGTTGGAGTCGGTCTGTTCCGCTGGATCAGCGTCCGACGGTGACGTACCCGCCGCACAGGTTATCCAGGTGTGCCCAGAGAAAACGTGTTTTCGTTTTTGCTCTTAGGGCACAGTGAGGATTTGGTTTGCTGGAATAGCAGATGCGGCAGTTGCGGTGCAGAGCGCAGGACGGGATCCCTGGGAGCATCCTGGGGTTGTGGGCTGTGGTGTGCTGCTGGCATAGCTGGGATTTCTTTCAGCTGCAGTTCCTGGGTAAGCAGGTGCTTTCACAGCACAGTACTGTTGTTCTGGAAGTCTTCTCGCTCACTCCTTGTAATTTAATATAAATAATTTAAAGTTGCATTGCGCTGGGAGGAAAAATCTCCCTTCTGCCTCAGTCACGCTGCTTGCTCTTGGGTATGAGTCCCGCTGGCAGCCAGGAGCGGTTTTGGGTTCCTCAACAGAGACACATTAACGTCTTAACTTGCAGAGGATTGGTGCTAGAGGTTTTCTGAAAATCAGGTTCTCTTCGGGCATTCTGTAAACACCCAAAACCAATACTATGAAAAATCGTTGGTTTACTGTAACATCAGCGCAGCTTCTGCCAGCAGCTGGGCTTTGGTCCCACCAGATTCCAGGTGCTGGCAATAGTTCTCTTCCATCGGCTCTCGTTCACGGTCTCGCCGGTGGTGCTTGCAGTTCCCCCACGCTGCGGTTGTGACCAGGTCTGTGCAGGATCGGCAGAGGAGGGGGCAGCGTCCGCAGCAGGCACGATGCGACCGTGCTTCTGGCTCCATGCATTTCAGCCCCCGTGCTGGCAGATAAGTGATCTTTGCGTTAGGTTATGTCACAGACGGGTCACCTCCTATCCCTGGTGAGCTGTACCCACCTGGTGTGTAGGTGAAGCCCTGGTTTGGGAGCAGGAACGTCCCCCTGCAGAGTGGAGCGGAACAGCTGGCAGCAGGAACGTCCGCAGACGTTGCAGAGATACGCAAGGACGCGTCTGTCCGTGCCTCGTGCTGCAGAGCTCGTCACTCGTTAGCCTTTGGCTTGGAGTCTGTCCAGCCAAATGAAAGCTTTCCTGATCTGTTAAACATGGCCAGGAGGCAGATCTCAAACCCCAGGTTAGTTACCGAGGGGCTCATTATCCGAGTTTATTAATTTGATCATTTGTGTCCATTGCGTTTGTGATGAGACCTTTTACAGATGATAAATAGATGGGTAGGAACGCACAAGCTCTCTTGTTTTTGTGCCAGTGAGTGATTCCCCTGCATTTGGGGTTGAACCCCGCAGTGACACCCCATCGCTCCTGCACCAGCCTGCGAGCCGCCCTGGAACGTGTTCTGCCCCCGGGTGTGCTGGAGTTCGCAGTTCAGGGCAGCTCCAGGCTCGCGTGATGGTTTCCTTGCCTGGAAGGACTCTTACCCAGGGTTGGAGCAGGATTTGTTGTCCACTGAAAACAGATTTGCTTTTGTTAAAAAAAAATACCCTCAGCTTGCTTAGGTACTTGGTCAGAAAGCAAAGACTACCCAGAGGTCCCGTCCAGCACTGTCCCGGCTCGTTTGCCTGCAGCGTTCTGTCCGTATCCATCGGGTATGTATCATTGGGGTTGGAAAATGCGTACGGGTGAGTGTGTGTATAGGTCTGTATTTGCTGTCTGTACTGTGCCCCCACGGCTGGATATTGTGAACATCCTGGTGAAGCAGCCCGGGGAGCACAGCGAGCCTTTTCTGCACCGCTCCATCCTCAGTAGTGAGGCATCGGCAAACAGTCGTCGTACAAGCCCAACACTGGCGAGGCGTACCTTGGGGAGAAGGTTCTGCCAGAACTTTCTGTTGATGGGGTTGATGGGGTGGATTGCAGGAGAGCAGCAGCTCGTCCGGGGATCCCGCTGCTGCTGCTGGGAGAGGAGGGGGCTTTTCCTGCACAGTTAGCAGGGAAAAAGTGATCGGCTCAGCCAACACTAAATCATTCCTGAATTGTAGCACATTAGGCTCTGTCTGGTTGGAAAAAATAACGCTGCCGTGGATCGTAAAGGAGTCCTGCCGTCCTCCCATCGGATGCTGTTTCAGGCAGCGTGCTGCTGTGGTCAGCGTGGGGGGAGCGTGGTTGTTGGGCTTGCCGTCAGAAAAACCCTCTGCTGCAGAAAAATCGCGTGTAGCTGGTTTGGAGCCGTGGAGAGGGGATCCCGTTGCAGATAAAGACTGAAGTGGTTTGTGATAATTATTTCTGTTGCTCACTACGGGCTTCTGAGGCTGGGTGCAGGGACCACAGCACGCCGGGGGGTACGTACCCTCTGCACACCGGGGAGATGTGGCGTTGGGGTGGGATTCTCTGCTGTCCCAGGAAGGTGAGGTCCTCCCTAAAGCCGTGTCCGCATCACAGCGCGTGAGCCAGTCCTTGGGAGGAAAGCAGTCGAGGAGCGTGATACTCTGCAGTTTGACCAGGCTTCTAGCAGAGCTTTCCCACGCACAGATCAACTTCTTGCTGCTTCTCTCGAGTCGTCGCAGTCAGAGCGGCCAAAGTCCCAGTTACCCGTCCGGGTAACGCGCCCTCGGCAAAGCCTGGTGGAAATCGTGTGGGTGTCCCCAGGCTTTGCTGCCCTCACTGCTTTCCGGAGAGCTGCAGCTGGCAGGGAGAATGGAAAACCAGTGGGTGCACAAAGGAAAAAAACAAAACAAACCTGAACCCACATCTATTAAAAGCGTCGGGCATGCCAAGCTGCCAGCAGAAGGGCTGTGGGTCGGGTGCCGTGCGCGGGGTGGATGAGCGCTCAGGGGCATTCCTACATAACAGCTCTAAAGGAAAAAATTCAAATGGCTTTATTGTTGTCTGCTGGCATCTCAACATCATTTTCCCAAGCATTAGCCAGGGAGCTGCGATGGAAATCCGTATTTATCAGAGCAGGTCCCGCTGCCGGTCACTAGGGGTTTACACCAGGGTGTATGCTGCCCGGCTCAGTCCTTCCAGCCGTCGTTTCCCTCCTGCCAGCTGGAGAACACAACCTGGGGCTCCAGAGCCCCCTCCCAGGGCTTTTGGATTTTACACCTTCTTGGCAGCTCTTTTCTGACGCTCCTGACCGCCTTCTGTAGTCTCTTTCTCAGCACGTACTAGCAAGTTTTGTTTTTCGACTTCCCCTGGTGTTGTGCTCCGCACCGTCCCATTGCAGCGACACTCCAGGAGAGCTGGAAGAGCCTCCATCCCCCCAGCTGCTCGGTCTGGGAGGGGAAGCAGCTGCTGCACGGCACAGTCCCCGATTCCTGCAAACGTTCCAGACCGAAGGGGTTTGCCGGTCGCGGTGGAAGAGGCGCAAAAACTGTGCCGCTGGGTGTCCCCCAAGACTTCAGCAGCAGGTCCTGCCTCCTGGCCGCCAGGTTCATTAGACTTGGTCAGTGACATGGTTGGACACTTTTGCAGTGTCACTCTTGGCTTTGCAATTCTGTGAAGAGCAGCTTGTCTCCTGCTCTTCCCCGAGCACCGACCTCGCCCCGAGGCACCTTCAGACACGATGAACAGTTGGTTTGGTTCTTACAAGAGGCTTTGCTGGCATTAGAAAAAAAGACAAAATGTGACCTGCTGGTTACAATGGCATGCTCATTTCCTTCGCTTTGTTGTTGTTTCTTTTTTTCCCCCAGGATCAGCTCTCTCTGGAATCCCCTTCTGCCGCGGACCCTGTTGTTCTGGAAGCACCTGATCCCCGGTCATGAGCTCTCATGAGTCACCCTGCACGTACCTGCTCTTCTGCCAACCCCAGCTTTAAAATCAAATGTTTTTAGATGTCCCTGAAGTGAAATTCAATTTCTTAATCTCATCCTGGTCCCTGGGCTTTGGGGGAGAGCACCCAGTAAGGGAGAACAATGCGAGGGCTGCACAGGGCGGTGCGCACGATGCGGAGTGCGGCTGCTGGTTTTTTTCCTCTGTTTTTTTTTTTTCCCTCTGTTTTTTTGTTTGATGCATAGGAAGGGGCTGAGGAGGACGGAGAGCTGTACGCGCCGCATCCGTCTGCACGATGTTGTGTTGGGTGGGAGCTGACCATTGGCTTAAACTGGGACACAGCAAATTCCCAGTAGCCTGATAACTGCAGGCTGGGGATGCTGCACACTCCCGAGCGGTCGTCGCAGAGCTCTGGCTGTGGCTGCGGAGCGCGGTTCCCATCACCGCCAGCTTCTGGCTCCTTCCCGCATCTCCTGCCGCTGCCTCTGTTTTTTCTCGTTGTTTTCCCTGATCGCAGTGTAAAGGGTTTGTTGAAGCCTCGTTAAACCCTGTCACCCGGGGGCTGGCTGTGTGTAACGGGGTCAGCACTAGGCTTGGGGGGGATTTGGGTTCATTTCCAAGAGCGACGTGGGCAGGGGAGAGCTGGAGGCTCTCTGAGAGCTGATTAAACTAAACCCGGGGCTTTGGAGGGTATCGGGTGTGCTGACGGGGAGCGCAGCAGCGTGTGTCTGTAAATACCCCGGGGCTCGGCTGTTTGTTTGTGAGTGTTCCCTGGTTCCATAGCTAACTCCTCAGGTCGCAAAATGATTTTTTCCTTTGCTGAGATTCCATTTGGGATTGTGGCGCTTTGCCGTGGCGAGATGTGCCCCCGTTTCCACCTCAGCCCCCCAGCACCTGCCTGCCCCGCGGAGCCGAGCGCCTCGCTGCTGGGGAGAGCTCCGGGTTTGGAGATGGGAGGTAGAACCTTCCCACGATGGGCTTCGTGTGGGTGGGTTTTGCCCCTTTTCTTAATAAGCGTGTCGTCTCGGCAGGTTGTGGGTTTGGACAGAAGATCCCTCCATTGTTCCTTTCTCCATCAAAGCAAGAAAGGGGTTTTGAGCAAAAAGCTCGGGAAGGTGTCGATGTGGTGCTTGGGGACGTGGGTCAGTGGGTTGGGTGGGGTTGGGGTGACAGCTGGGCTTGATGATCCTTGAGGTCTTTTCCAACCTTCATGATTCTGTGATGTATGAACAACCCAGACCCACTTGTAGCTCGCTGACTCTTGGACCCATTGAGTCTGAAATCGCGTTTCTTGGGCAGTCGCGCCGGCGTGCTCACCGCGGCAGCGCCGTAGCTCAGCCCGGGCCATCGGAAGCACCAAGCACCTGATTTCCATCAGTACTACATTGTAAATTAACCTGGGATAAAATGTAGTGTAATGATTTTACCTTAGCTTGAGAACTGCCAAAAAGCAATCCCGCTGGTGCGGGGAGCCGCCTGGTTTTGGTTTCCCTGGGCCGGTGCTGTGGGTCAGTCCCGGCGCTGAGCATCGTCCCTGGTTTGTGCGGGGCTGGGGGGCAGGAGGGGCCCCGCAGGGACACGTCACACATTGGACCACTTCTGAAATCCAGTGAAAGGTTAAAACGCTTTGGAAAATGGACTTGATCCAGTTCCTGTTGGTGCCATACAGGCTGAAGTTTCTGAGCTCGTGGAGAACGGCGCTGTGCCGTCGGGTAAAGGGTGATTTTTGGTGCCGGTTTTTTGTGTGCGTTCCCATACAGCCTCTCGGACAGGTCCCAGTGCAGGAAATGGACAGTTGGGCTCCTGTCGTTAGCTCCGCTCGTCCCCGCCTGCCGTCCCCGCCTGCCGTACCTCCCTGCAGACGGGCGTTGCGCTGACCGGTCCCAGCTCCCGCGTCGTTTCTGTGCCGAAAGGAGCCGCATTCCCTCGTGGCTGTCACTGTCACCTCTCCCGATGTGAGTGTAGGGACGTGGGTGGCACACGCCTGGATGTAAAATGTATTTTTGTATTTGATGCTGATCAGGAGAGAAGAACCCTTCTTCTCTCCCTGGAGTTGGGGGGCTTTTATAAAGGACAGATCCTTCCCCATCTGTTTGTTATTTTCTCCAATTGTATGGACAGATGTAAACTACTAAAAAAAAAAAATCTTTAATCAGGTAATTTTGATGCTCAGAGCTAGTTTTTCAGAACTTTCTAGGAATGCTTTAGGGAATTTCCCACCGTGGGTGGATTTGGAGTGAGGCACAAAAGCGTCCCCTGGGCGAGAGCATTCATGGGACTGAACGTGAACCCTCATTAACGAGCGGCACCGCAAACGTTAATTGAGACCTTCTCCTTGCTACAGCCTGGAACTGTTCCACTCGCTGGGAAGCCCCTGGGAATCCTTCTCCCAAATGCCGAAAGTTGGGTGGAGCTGGGTCCTTGCGCTGGACGGTCCCCGCGGCGTGGTGGTGGCTTTGCGCTGAAACTTTAATTCCTTTCCTGCTCATCTCATCCTCAGACCAAGGCTCAGGCACCAGCCGCTGGCTGACTTGCCAGGACAATCTGGACTTTACACCTCTTCTCTCCTCTTCCCCTCGGTCCGACGCCATCCGGCGCGTTGGCTCCGTTGGGGCTCTCGGCCCCCGCCGCCTCTCCAGGTGCGTCAGCTCCAACCCTTCCCAGGGCAACGGGCACGAACGTGGCTCCCTGGGGAGCGGGGACGGACCCTTTCGGGGGGGTTTGTCGGTTTCGGGGGGATTTGTCGGTTATCTGGACCCCGCCGGTGTCGAAGGGTGCGAAACTTGCCTTAAAGTGCACCAGTGGCACGTGTCGTATGGAGTTCTGCGTTCTTGCTCTTTCAGAGCCAAACTACGTGAAACCAGGAATTACCTCGTGTTATAAACGCGTGTGAGCTTGGGCTGTGACATAGGAATCGCATGCGTGGTCTGTGAGAACATTAGAAGTTAAAAGGGAGAGAGTATTTAGTAAATAACACAGAAAGCTGCGGTAGTTAATCCCGTGCTCGGCTCCTGGCCGTGGTTTGAACTAGGAACGCGATCTTTGTCCGGAATATCTTTGCTGTTGTTTTCAAAGCACCGCCTGAGGCTTTGAGCAGGCTTCTGTCTTTCTTCACATCAGCTGGAGAGTGCAGAGAGCTGGGGACTGCTGGTTTCCTTTCAGAACCTTCTCTTGGTGTGACGTGTATCCCGTTAATTGGTAATTAGTTTCCATTTATCGCATCGGATCCCTCCTGCTGTTCTGTTGCCAGCCCCTGAGCAGCTCCTCTCCCGCTGCGGGAGCGTCTGCTGGGACGTTCCCAGGGGAGGCACTTCTGCTCGCTCACGGACTCACCAGCTCTGCTGGCTTGGAGCCTTTTCTTTTTTTCTACCTTCCCTCAGTCTCATTTCTCACACTTCCCACTTCACCCCGAGACCATCCTTCCCTGTGCTGCCTTCCCGGAATTTCCCGTCACGGGGATCGGGGCAGCGTCGCGTCACCTGGTGAGCCCCTGCAGCATCGTCTTCCTCGCTCCGGGACGCGTTTGCAGCTGCAGCCGCTGCTCTGAGCGAAAGCTCCCGTTGGGGCTGGGGGCCGGGGTCACCCTCCGCTGTGCCCAGGTCGGGTTCAGCTCCGTTCCCCCCGGACTCTGTCCTCGCTCCGGCGCAGAGCGCGTCCCGTTGTGTTCCTGCTGGGGAGCCCGCGACCTGTCCCTCGGCAGAGCGATGGTCAGCAATAAAAATCCCAGCCGGAGAAACACCAGTGCCTTTCTTCTGGTGCAGGAGGAGTCATTTCTTCTCGTCCCAGCTTCCACCACGCTCCATCTCCAGATCGCTCCATCGCCGGATAGCCAGGAGACAGGGATGGAGCCTGGGATGCACAGAGGGATCCCGCACCGTGATAACAGCGGTTCCCAACCACCCCGCTCTTGTTCCCAGTGCCTTACGTTCGCCCAGACCCCGGCAAAAGCCGTTCTTGTTCCTTGTGCTCTCCTTCCTCTCACACCATCTGCCTGTGCTGCTTCTCATATCCCACGTGCGTCGCCGAAATTCCGGCCGTTTGCTGCGCGGTGAGCGCCCGGGTGAGCCTGGCGAGGTCTGCACCACACCGGGGACCCCTTCCTTTTTCCTCTTCCTTTTTTTCCCGGTTTTCTTTTCCCCCTTCCTTCTTTCTTTTCCCCTTCCTTTTTTTCCTTTTTCCCCC
>NW_010145679.1:0-25904 GCF_000699245.1 Pterocles gutturalis | reverse complement strand
GGTGTTCCTGTCTATGCCATGAGCCACTAACTTTTCTAGGATAATGCCGTGGGTGTCGAAGGCCCTGCTAAAATCCAAGTAGATGACATCCACGGCCTTTCCCTCATCCACCAGGCGGGTCACCTGGTCACAGAAGGCAATCAGGTTGGTCAAGCACAACCTTCCTTTCATGAACCCATGCTGGCTGGGCTTGAAACTGAATCCATTGTTTCATAATGTATGGAATTTCAAGTAAATAATAAGGAAATACTAAGTGACGATTAAATTAAAGCAAAAGAAAGCTTTAACAAACAAATGCTGTAGATGACACAGGCACAACCTGTAATGAACTCCATAGTTCATTCGGCTTGCAAATGCCTTCTATCACTCAATCTAGTTGTATAAGAATTATTAAAACATTCATTAACTAAATCATCAATTTATTCATAAGTATCTACATGTAGTTAAACAGAATCTCAACAATTTAAAGCACTTCTGATTTTTATATCCTAAGGAGAGTGGGTTATTTGTAGCATACCAGATGTTCGCTGACAAGGAAGAAAACATGCTAATTCAGCATTTTAAGCAAAATGTATAAATACATCCACATAATTCATCTTGTTCAGACGACGACTAAGTGCTCGCTTAAATTCTCTGGGTCACATTTTCTGCACCTGATCAAACCTTAGTCTTTTTACAGGGGTAAGACCAGCAGTGACCAATTTCCTATGCATCCTCTACAACGAAAACAAGCTTTTGCATCTTCTTCTTGCAACATCCAAGAAAAGCCAGCAATTTCTACCACCTAGCAAGGGTCCCATTAATTTCAGTCACAGTCCTCTGTGGAGAACCTTACATACAAAACTCTTCCTGCAAAGTAGAATATTCCACCAAGACAAGAATCGATACAAGTATAACTAAGCCCTAACAATAAAAAGAGAAGATCCCTATAGCAAGAAGGAAAAGGGCGGTTAGGAAAAGAGGAAAACCTTCACAAACTGAATACAGTATAAAAGAAACATCAATTGGTTTAATGAAGACAAGTGTTGTATTTAGAGTCTTGAAAGTTTATTTTTTAAGAAGCACGTTATGCTCGCTTTGACTTCTTTCTCATCCCTCAATAGTATTTCACATATCATCAATATCTGAACCCGAATTCAGAGAGTGAAAAAACTGAAGCAACTCTTCCAACCAGTATGTCATTTCTCAAGTTTTGATCATAGTTTCCATCGTAGGAAATTGTATTTCCCCTTCCTATTATGGGGTCTTGGGCAGTTTCATTTAAGAAAAAGGTGATTAGGACAGTAGTACTAGGTTACTATAGAATTCACCTTTGTAAGAACTACCTAAAAATGAGTTAGAAAACATTTTCCATGGGACAAAGGAAAGTGAGGTGAAGTTCTCCTCTGCCTTACCCCAATTCCCACAAATGCAAGAAAATCTTCCCCCCTCCTCCACAAGACAGGTAAAGGCACCTTGTCAAACCCTAGTAACCCGAGTGCAGACCCACAGACAGAAAAACAACATAGACAGAAACACCAAAGAAAATTTTGGCAAAAATCTAACCAGAAGAAAAACAGCCAGTGACTCAGCTGACTTAATGGAACAAGAAAAGTCTTTTTTTCACCTCCTCAACATCTTCCTTCTTTTTATCTAGAATAGCTGCTGAAGCTTACATTTTTTGTAGAATCACAGAGTGTCTGAGGTGGGAAGGGATCTCTGGGGACCATCTAGTCCAAACCCCATCCTCAAAGCACGGACAACTAGAGCATATCGCTGAGGGCTGTGGCCAGTTGGGTTTTGAATATCTTCAAGGATGGAGACTCCACACCTCAGACATCACTTCAACAGACAGCATTTGCTAAACCTCACTAAAAAAAAAAAAAAAGCCTTTTCCTATGTTTAAATGCAATTTCTTGTATTTCAGTTGGTGCCCACTGCCTCTTATCCAGTCGCTGGGCTCCACAGAGAAGAGTTACACAAAATGTTACCATAAACTGGCAATATTTACTTGCATGTGCAGCAGGGACACCAGTCAAGTCCAGCACAGAAAGGTCTGTGAGCATTCATCAGAGAAAGCAACAGCACTATTATAAACCTGCTGCCAGATCCCAAAGTTAGGAAAATATTCCATTCCTGTTACTGGCTCACTAATAAGCAATATAAATATTCACATCTTATATAGTCAGCAGAAAGTAAACTGACCTATAGGTCAGCCATGCTCAAACTTTTTTTTTTTTGACAACTCCCTTCTTTTCCATAAAGGTTTGAGAGGCCCTGCCTCCACTTTCTCTTCCCACATCCAGACCCCAGCTTCCAGGCTCTGCACTTCAAACTCCAGGCACCAACCCCCTCACATAGGGTAATAGTTCATAGCAACTACTCCTCCTCGAAGGAGTAACACCCCATACCTGCTGGCCAGCATCCACCCACGCTAAGTCTCCCCAAACGTGGCATATCCCACTCCAGCAGTCAGCAAGGCGGAGATACTGGCACCTCTTCAGGTTCCACACATCATCACTGACGGAAGGAAATCATTACCTTCTCGATACAGCTACTAGAGAGGAGAGTTTGTGTGACGGAAAGGGAGACAGCCCTGGCTGAGTAGCAGGCAGCCTGTCATATTCTTTTTTCCCTTGGAACATGATTCTACATGCTATCTTCCCAAGGAGTTCATCCCTAGCAGCTGTTACAGATGGCCACGGGAATCTTAGTAGCAAAAGCCTCATAACATTAACCAAAAAAAATTCCAAGTTGTGCTTGGATTTCCCCCTAAAACATGATCATAAGTAGCCAGAAACCGACTGGTGAAAAGTTTAGCTTTATTTTTAATGCAAACCTCCTCCCCGCTTTCCAGTGCTTCAGTACATAAAACCAGACACGTCAATGACCCTACTACAGAAATTTAAACTGGAACTAGCTCCTTAGAGGGGCTTTAGTGACAGACATCTTGGTCCAAACAGATGCAAGTTCCATTCATGCATGCAGCACACCTTCAATTTCACATTTTTCCAAGGGCTGAGATACACGTGTCAAATTAAGATCCGCCAGGGACACCTGTGGCCAGGTGACCAGTCACCAATTTTCTCTATTCCCATTCATATGGGCCCACTTATCCTGCCAAGCAACCACCTGGCTACTTCCTACCCCCAAATCAAACATTTAATATCAATGCCAGTCATTCTGCAGATCTTTACCTATTTTTGCTGATCAAGCACTAATTGAAGCAGCTAGTGAAGGTTTCTAAAAAATGAAAAAAAGCACCAGTACTACATAAATCTATTGCAACTCATGCATATTTTCTGTTTGCAGAAGTTCCAATAAATCAGAAGAAAGTCCAAAGACAAACTCATGCTAATAAGCTACATCTGGAGTTCCAGATTAAATACATGGCTCCCCTGCTTCACAGACTTACTGAAAGTGCTCTGACTTTCTAAGGCCATTATCAACCCAAACCCAAATCGTACATATGCCTCCCTGAACAGGGCCTGCCTGGTTTTTTTTTTTTGTGGTACCTCTGTTTACACAGCTTACCCCTTATCACACTGACAACACTGGGAACCACAGCAGATGGTCCCCTCAGACACAACTCCAACAGGTTTTCTCCACTCCCCCATTCCACTTTTTTTTTTTTTTTTTGTGCAAACAACTGATAAGGAAGGCTGCTGCAATGATTTACTGATAGGCGAAGTTGAAAATTGACAAAACGCACCCTGCTTTGGGTTTTCCACCCCCTCTCCTGCGAGCTGCTTAGCCTCTTAACTACTAAGCAACACAAAGAGTATTAATAATTGTACAAACCATACAGTCTGGTGGATTAGCATTTCAAACACAAGCCGTACGGGTTAAAGATCATTACTACCCTCAAAAGTTACACCTGTTACAGCAACCAGCCTCCTATAGGTGGTCTCCTTTACTATTAAAAATACACCCCTACTGGTTTGGGAAATGCCTTTAAATTATATTCAAAAACACTGTCAACAGTTTACTGAAACTTCTCAAGCAGAATTCAGAAAAGAGACTGGACATTTCCATATATAAATATACATCTACTTTCATCTAATGACCCTGAAAGCTCAGTGATACAAAAATAAAAATGCTCTCAATATTGCTATTAGAAAGACAAAGATGCTTAAAACTAAGCTCCACATCAATTCTATTAAGCAAATCAGGCTCTTACAACTAGAGAGCATGAATTTGCAAAACCACTACATCAAAATATTGCAAAAAAACCTAGAGGTTGGCAAAAGTATCTCAACTAACCATCTATGAAGAAGTATCTGCAAGTAGACAGTAATGAACCAGACAGACCCAGAGGGCTGTCTTAAATGTAGGTCACGCCAGTCAGACCGTAGCAAAAGGCACAGTAACATGTACTGAAGAGAACCTTGAGTTATTATCACACACCAAAATTCACTCTGTAGGCAAACGCTAACACTTACATATTTGTGACGATCACTATCTGATGCTTAAGAGGAACAGGAAAGAAAAGTTGCACAGAAGACAGATATATTGAATTGAAGAGTCACAAAACATCCCTTGGATCACCTCACGCTTTATACACTTTTTCTCTTTGTAAAGTTGTCACACAGAAGAAAAAAAATTTTTAAATGTCATGTTTGTTTTACACTAGGGGCTGGGGGGCAGGAGAAAAGTAGGCACAAAAAGTGGTTTAGAAACAGCAATTTCTGCTGATTTATGCCATATTAAGCTGAAGATTTTAATTACCTAATTACCAAGATAAGAAACAGTTAAAATCTTGAGTACCATTACTCCAGATACCTGTGGTGTTCTCTTTCCTTGACTCACATTTTCAGTCTGTGATTCTGTTTTTTTTTTTTTAATTAGAACAAAAATACCGTAGAAAAAGACTGTCTGATAACTTAAGATGTGGATACAGATAGAAGAACATGAGACAGCGTAATGGAACTACTCATACCAACAGCTCGTTTGTTTTTTTGGGTTTTTTTTTACTTGCACAAGTAACATACAAAACAATTGTAAGAATTCAAGAAAAACTCCTGACAACCAAGGAGGTCAGCAGATTAAAAATGCAGATAGCTTTTCACTCGAAGACCTAAAAATTACATAGCTGGAAAAGAAGTATTTCAAAGCATAATACAATGAAAAGGACATTACTCAAAAATACTTGGCTCTGCAAACACACATACATGTCTCCTGCTGTAAAATCAGGGAGACAGAGCAGTGTTTCTTTCTTTCTAGAGGCAGGTAAGACAAGAGAAAAAGTGAGGAACCTCTTTTTGCCCTGGAGATAGCTTAAAAACAGATTCAGAGTCAACCATAAAACAGGAAAAAGTGCTATAAGATTCACCACAGCTGAATCTTCCTGGAAGGAAGGTATCAGATAAATCCACAAACACTATAAACAGGACACAGTAAAAGACTAGAACGGATAATTTAATTAAAAAAATCTCAATACTCCAGAAATTCTATTATTAGACATTACAACCTGAATTCAAGGTAGAAATTTATGAAGGAAAGATTAAGAAGTACAAGAAATCTATTATGCTCATTCTTTGTTTAGCCAGCAGACATCAGTCACAAGTTCAAAAGAGGGAAAAAAAAAAAAAAAAAAAAAAATTTTTAACTGGTCAGAAGAAAATTGCCCATTCCGAGCTCAGTTATTGCAGGTTATCAGCATTTACATTTCTTCTGTGAATCTACTAAGAAGATACTTACCAACAAAAACCAGTATTAGGATGACACCTCTTTCAGATTCAAACACCACCCACATGCAGCTCCAGTTACACCAACACATTTTTCTACTTATTCATAATTCTGTAGAGATTAGGGTGCTTTGGGGGGTAGAGTGGTCTTCTCTGGTTTGATTTTTACAAATTTACGTCCTTGATAAGTTTCAGATTTAAGAACACTGTCTGCTTATCTGAATTACTTAAGAGCTGAACACAGCTCTACAGGTAACAGCTTTGGGTCTAGGCTCACTATAATCTCAACATGAGAAATAAGAGATGATGTACCAATAGACTTTCCAGTCTTATGATTTGGTTTTTTGACCTGTGCGAGTGGTGAGGCAGTGGCCCAGGTTGCCCAGAGAAGCTGTGGATGCCCCATCCCTGGAGGGGTTCAAGGCCAGGCTGGATGAGGCTTTGGGCAACCTGGGCTAGTGGGAGGTGTCCCTGCCCATGGCAGGGGGGTGGAACGGGATGATCTCTAAGGTCACTTCCAACCCAAACCAGTCTGTAGTTCTATCATCAGTGAACGTGACCTCTCATTAAGCACCAGTGTCATTTATTCATTTTTTAACAACCAAAAATAATAGAATCACTGGGAATACTTCCTGGTATCATGTTACTGGAAAAAGTAATCATCACTGAGCAGTACTTCAACGCTTGAATTTTACTTGACTTACAATCAAACAAAAATCAGTATAAAATGTTTGTGCTGTTAGAGCTGCAGGCTGTCTGTAGGACTGTGCTCTATTTTCAATATATGTTTAAATCATTTTGCTGTAGTGTGAACAGGGTTGGACTGAATGGCAGTATTTGAAATAATTATATTCCGGGAGCTTTAAGAATACATAGCTTACATCGAGGGAGGGAGTACTGTGGTCAGAATTAAATCTCCAAAAGGTCATGAGGCTGTCCATTGGGAAACATTTCTTCTGAGATAGAAGAGCAGTTTTTTGGCTGACCACAAAATCTACGATGGCTTAGACCTTCCTGTAACACAATAATTTCTAAGGCTAATTGCATGTATATACTCAACTAGAAATACAAAGCTGACATCAATTGTTCAAGACAGATCAAAAAACACACAGCGCACACTGAACCATGCAGAATCTGAAGCCTGCAAAAGTGTTTTAAACAGTTCAGTTAATAAATACGGTTCATGAGTAGGAGGAAAACAAGGCAACATAATTAACTTACCTACTAATATCACAAATTTTACCTGTAAATAAAGAACAAGAAAGCACCGTGCATTTCTATTTAAACTAGTCCGAAGATAATTATGAATGCACACTCTGGCTGAACTTCAAGCATTCAGATTTTAAACATTAATTTACTTTGACCATGTACATGTCAAAATGAAAGACTGCTGTCTGGATCTAGACATGCAGTATTAATACTGAACACGTGCATTCATTTCAGGTCAGCAGACGTTCCAACCCTACTTCAGCAGGTGGTAGGACTACCACGCTAATTAAAATCTCTATTAAAAAGTTCACAATGGGCTATCTATTCTGAACATCTCCCATACAGAAACATCACTGCAACCTAAGTACTTAAACCACCTTTACTCAAGTCTGGAGAAACTGAACTGCCCCTCCTGTAACCTACCAATTATGTCCCTTTCTCAACAACTTCTACTTTTTCATCCTACCAACAGATTTTTCAAGGTAGCCCAAAGACTTCACAACCTAGGGTTAGGTACCAAAATACTTCTTCAAAATAATCTCAAGCTTAGATATTAAAGTAATGAAAAAAAGTTAAGCTAAACTCATTCCCAATTAGATTTTTGTCTCTGGTCACTTCAGAAACTGAATGCCTTTCCTAAGTGATGCATCTGGGATCAGTGTAAAACTCAAGGTAGCCTCAGCCCAGATTACCTTGTAAGATACTGATTTAATCACAGTTTTAGGGTAAACATAAACTTGTGTGTGGCTTGGCTTTTTTATTTTTTTACATTTTTATACTACACTTATGGGAGCAAGTTTTTTTCATTTGTAGTCAATATGTTCTAGACTGAAGCCCAGAAATAACCTGACATTTCACAATGCAAAAAGTGCTTCAGTTGCAGTATCTCCTACAAAACAGACAGCACTTGCTGTCTATACCCTGCACAACACACACTGTCCACCTACTAGCCTCATTCCTAGTCCCTCATTCTTACTGCTGAATGACATGATGTGACCACCAGCCTGCCTGAAAGCAAAAGCTTAAAAATTATGGCAAACATTGCAAATTATTTCGATAGGGAAATACTCAAGAATCCCAAAATGGAACATTTAAAACACACTTTTGTCAAAAGTGACTGCATTTCATTCCCCAAGTGCAACTGATAATCGCATTCAACATTTTCCAAGTGATATCGGTCTTTTAACTCTGAAGACAAAGAGAAATAGGACCTTTTTCTTCTTCAGATTTGAAAGAGACGAGGGAAAAAGTGAAGAACCATTCTATTACCCATAGCAAGAAGAGAATTTTCTCTTTTTATTCCCATAGAGGCACTAAACTTTCCCATAGGGAGCTTCAAGATGACGACATCTCCAAAAATATTCTCTCTCCATGTTTCAGAAACCACCCATTTCTTTGCACTATGAAGGGAAATTTAAAGTGCAGCCTAATCCCTTCTCTCTTGAAAACCAGCCATCACAAACACCCTTAAACCTCTTTCACCCCTTTACTGGCCAGTAAGATTAGATCAAACTGATGCATGTTCTAGCCAAGGTCAAACATAAAGAATGGTACATCCCGCATAGAATTCGTTATATTTAATGAGCCTCCTGTGCAGATGTGGTACAAATTTGAATTGTACAAGCTGGCCAAACATCGGATAGATCCCTGGTAAGAGGTGCAGCTTTAAAATTACAAATGCAAATATTATAAACAACGATAAATGACACCTGACTTGAAGCTTCTCCTACAACTCCTGTGAAGTTTTCAGCACACAGAGAAACAAATCTTTGCAAGCACAAACAGAAGGAAGGGACCATTTTGCTTCCTTAGGTACAATATCTTGTTTTTCTCACATGTGGCACTATGCCATGATATTAACCAAACCAGCTCAGAGACTTACAATGGTAGTTTGCTTACTGCAAAGCTGAAAACATATCTAAGTATATTTGAGTTGCATCTCTCTCCTAGCTACATATAATCTTATGCACTTCTATTTTAAATCATTTTGGCTCTTATTGAGAAACATCCATTGCAAAACAGTAAGAAATTCTAAATTTAATGGTTATTAACAAATGTTGCATTGACCTTTTGTTACAAAACCTCTTCTCTAAAGTAACAAGTGATAGGACAAGAGGAAATGGCCTCAAGTTGCACCAGGGGGGGTTTAGGCTGGATATTAGAAAAAATTTCTTCACTGCAAGAGTGATGAGGCATTGGAACAGGCTGCCCAGGGCAGTGGTGGAGTCACCATCCCTGGAGGGGTTCAAGAAACGTGTAGATGTGGTGCTGAGGGACATGGGTTAGTGGGTTGGGTGGGGTTGGGTTGATGGTTGAACTTCATGATCCTTGAGGTCTTTTCAAACCTTAATGATTCTATGAAAACAGCACATTTATGTTTGTCTATTCATTTACAGAACTAAAGCATCCTGCCAATATACCTCATAACATACAGGGACTTCATTAAGAATATTTAAAATTCATCATCTTAGGGAAAAATTTTAATAGAAATAGTCTTTCACAAAACACAAAAAGAAATAATTTGTGAATTTTGACATCCTAGATTGAATGCAGCAAAACAGAGCACTGGTTTACCAGGCAAACATGTTCACAACTCTATCACACATGACAGCATCACAGGATATGAGATTGGTGTCATCCCACCAAGCTTCTCTCGCAACTTTTGTTTTTCTTTTTTTTTTTTTTCACATATAGGATCCTACACTGTGTATAAATATTATTACAGAACTGGACTCAATCTGTCTTTCCAGACAAAGACAGTATTTCAACAGCAGCTGGCAAGGCAGTCCCGTAAGTAGTTACTATCTATTATCAAAAGCAGAGAGAGCTCTGCAGCAACGAAGTTTGTAGGATGTGTCAAAGAACTGTGTACCTGCTTCTCTGCTTTAATGGTGACCTACAGACCCACAGATAAAATTATCACACGAGGCATTTCAGAAAGGCATAGCAATTACACTTGCTAAAACAGAGCTGGAACAAGGACTATTTCCATCAACTAATACACGGTTAGTTAAGTACATCGTAGAAGCACTGGACTTGCAACAAAATCCAGAGCCCTCCCAACAAATATAAACTCAACTAACAAGAAATACAAAACCTGAAAGTTCAACGGAACTTGAAACTATATTGTTAGCCTGACCATGTGACTCTCCTTTTTAACTTCCTAACACACTTCACCTGCTTAACTATACACACAAAAACCCTGAAAAAACTCTAAGATGGACTAAACATTTAAGAGATTTATCCAATTTGAGGGAATATAAGGTTTAAAAAAAAAAAAAAAGATGTGGTCTTACTGCACTACTAACTAGGGTGGAAAGAACTAAGGTATTCATACCAAAGACCATGCATCTCTCTTAGGCGTCTCAGCAGAACTCCCTGTATAATCAAAGGAAAAAAGGCAACACTATCGAACCCCTTACCTCCAGGGCGTGCTTCAGGAAAGCAAGTCTCTTTTCACTTAGCTAATTAGACTTAAGAACCTAAAATATATATCTAAAGATATGTGGTAAGAACACTTTTTGAACACCTATTTTGATAGCTATTTCATCATTCCCTAAGTAGTCTTTTGCTTATCATCACTTTGATGTAGCAGCTAAAAATTTATCTTTAAAGAAGGATGGAAAGTACCATTGGAACAGTTGTTTGGTTGTGGGGTTTTTTACCAAAGATGGCTCTTCGTTGTTTATTCCAGAACAACACTTTAAAAGACACTCTTCTATTTTCAAGGGATAACTATGAAAACATTTGTGAAACAATGTTAGAGAAAGTGATGCCAAAAATTAGTAGATTCTGTATAGGTTAAAAAAAAAAAATAAATCTATTTCAACATATAGAAAGATAAACGAGTAATTCCACTTAAAACACATCTTAAATCCACCTCATTCATCAGGCTTTAAATTTTTTATTTTGGGAATCAGTTTATTGATAATATGATTTGCATATGTGTTTTCAATACAGAAACGTGTCTAACATAATTGGGTACAACTTGGTATCAAATACCACAAAGCTTGTTTCTTAAGTCACACACTCCTTGAGGTTAGCAAGACATTAAGTAATTACACACATTCCACATAAAGTGTATTCTTGATTTAGTTCCTTCTACCTAAAGTGGGTGTTCACAGGAATAGAACTGCTTTTACAAAAAGCTAGACTGTATTAACAAAAAGGAAAAAAATCCACCTATGAAAGCTTAAAACAAAGTTTTACAGGGGCCAGCTGCTGATGATCAGGCCTTTCTCAGTGTCTCGAATCTCACAAAAACAGCATAGCCAACCCTAGTTCCCATGAGTTTTCAACTTTTTTTACTGAAGCTTCGAAAAACCTTTCCAGTTCATATTATTTTTCTTTCTTTGAGTGTCCGTTAACAGTAAGGATAAAAAAGGCAGACCCCTGAAATTACAAATACCTTCTTGAATCACAACTTGGGCACAGGTCTCTAGAAAAGAAAAAAAAAAAAAAAGTCCTTCGACAGGTTGCTCTCTTGAACGAATAAGAGCTTATAAATCAGTTCATACAAAAGCATTATCTTCATCACTAAACCATTTAATTGCAGAACCAAATTAATCGAGATACAGGTGGAAAGATCTCAACTCGAACCAACTACATGTTACTAGTTCATCCTAGAAGCTGCCTTACTGCTGCAAACCAAAGGCTGTGAAAACCTGCAAAATAAGACAAAGAGTTATATTTAACTAATCCTTTCACATTTTAACTGAAACTTAACTACTTTAGAATCACTGCATCACGATCAGGGATTGGCAGCTCTGGGCATACGTACGACAGTTACACATTTCTTCTAAACTGAAGAAACTTTCAGTTAAGACAACAGATCATCTTAGCTTTTCCAGTGTGCACAGACACAAACATTTTTGCCATCCAGCCTCATGTAACAAACTAATTCATATTGCCATGATTTCAATGCCTTAAAAATTCTATACAGCTAGAAACCACTCTCCTTTTCCTTCTGGTACACAGTCTTTGTAAGAACACTTCTTCAATACAAATGAGGTCTCCCCAACAACTCAGTGAAAAACAAATCGGTTTTAATAAAGTTTTGCAGCTAAAGAAAGCAAAAGCAACTGCTCAATATTTCCTCAGAATCTTCCTATAAGAAAAGTTCCTGTGCCAACATCTGCTAATATTTTGGCTTTTTTTTTTTTAAAAGAATCATGTGTTACGGCAAATCTTCCATTTTCTCTTCAGTGTGTGCTAGGTAGCACACAAGGAACTTGGAAGTACAAATTCATCAAGTGATTCCAACTGGTGCCAGGAAGGTGAGTCAAACTGTTGTATATGTCAAAATGTTGTATATACACAATGCAAATAATCACTGAAACATTAGTACAGGTGCAAACCCAGATAGTAACTAGCAACATCTCAGGAAGGAAATGAAGAATATACCCTCATGATTAAATAAATCCACATAATCATTACAGTAAGAGACAACTACAGCATTCAGCAACTATATCTGTTCCCCCTTCCCAAAAAACAAGTAAAATACACTTCATAACACACAAAAAAAAAATCATCCATGCACACAGAAAACATCCAGTCTGGTAATTTAAATGCCATTTTTGCACTTCACAGACCCTTTGTAGTTAGGTTTCCTTTAATGACACGTAGTACAAGCTGCAGCTGAAGCAGCCTTTCTTGCGTTGGAAGAATCCACGTCTTTAAGAGATGCAAACTTCCTGATGTACGTACCTGAGCACCATGAAAATCTGCCTTGCCAGAATTTCTAAAATGCTTTTAACCATTACAGTAAGGGAAATAGACTGCCTAGTAGATTGTACTTCCCGGACAGTGGAAACCACTCGCTAACACTGATCATGATGAAAAAACCTTACGCCATCCTGCTGGGACACAGAAAACCCTGGCTGCATCCCACTGCAAGCGTCTTAGTACCATGAATGAACAACTACTATGCTTAAAAAAATATGGGACAGTCACTCTGAAGTCAAAAGTCCAATTTTACAGAGAGAAAAAGGTTACAACAATTTGAAGCTTTCCAAGATTCTGAAAATGAAGTGTTTCTGTAACTAGCCTGAACATACAGGGATGATGATCAATTAATAAAAATCATACAAATCCCTCTAATCTCCAAAGACTTTCATACTAATCACTGCTTCATTTCCTTTGTGACCATATTTGACCTGACAATGGATTTCATTTTTTCTGAATAATCTTCTAGGATATTTACACAAGCCTAATATATGCAACTCTTCTGCATTATTAATAGTTGTGTTGGGAACACAGGAAAATTTTACCTCACTTGCTAGGGCTGTCTCTGAACTTTTGAGTCCTTTCAAACAACGCAAAATAAGTCCCTGAGCCAAGAGATCACTTGTAGTGGGATCAATTAAGTGACTAAATTGAAAATAAGATTCAATAAAATGCCATTTTTAACCTAAATGTTAATTTAAACAGTTTGCAAAAATAGCTTTCAATAATAATTTTGGTGAAAGCACAGTTCCACAGTGCCATCTAGCAGTGACTTACAGCACAGCTGTTGCTCAAACACTGACACATGAAACAGTCCATAAAGCCCTTACTCATCTAAAGAAATTCAAAGAAATCAGTAAAGTGACACCTACAATTGCTATAAGGAAACCTGAAGTTGAATCTTCACAGACTGAATCTACACCAACTGCTACAATTCTCTTCCCATTGACCTAAACTCTGGCCTCAGAAAAGAACAGAAGGTGTTTAGCACACCTTTCTTTGACAGCTTATTACTTCTGCAAAAAAGCTTTCTAAAAATGTTCTGGAGCAGGTAAGGAAACATTAGCAGAACTCTTACTATAATGCAGCCCTGCATAGCTCTTATTGCAAGTCTGATACCAAAATTAAACTTTAATGTTTCTCTCGAGTTTTTTCTTGAATAAATTTAAAGGGCCAAGATTCCTCTGCTTGTCATGATTCTAAAACTCTTGAAACATCTGAAGGTACATACACCAATAATTCAAATTTTCTAACCTACTAGGGTGGGGGGTGGGAAGAGAAGAAAAAGAAGAAAACAATACTTTGAGGCCCAAAAGATTGGCATTCAGGTGGATTCTTTACCAGATTCAGTTGCACAAAATACCTGTAGAAATCAACCACTGCACAAAACACCAAAATAAGGTGTTCCAAGTCTAAAGCTCTAGTTTCACAAGCACATACTTTAACTCAGCATAAGCAAGCTCTAGTGCTAAATCTCTAGTGTTAAATGAAAGACAAGCCATCTCTTAAGGACTCAGTCATATTAATGCTCTGCTCTCTTCCTCTCATAATGTCTTAATACATATGCACAGATACTTCCAAACATTTGTCCGACTTTGCAGTAAATCAAACCAAGGAACTAACCTGGTTTTAGACTAAACTGGCCAAAAAAAAAAAAATGGTGCCAGAGTATTTTTGAAATTACAGGGGAAAAAATAAAGGCAAACAACATAAGTGGGATGCCAATCTCTGGCTTAGTAATTCAGAGTTTATATTATTAAAAAAAAAAAAAAAAAAAAGCTAGAATACTGCCATTATGAACAACAGTAGCATCCCTAAATGAGCCACAAAAGCAAATCCTTAAAAACAGTGAAGATCTACAAATTAGTAGCATTCAGTTCAGCTACATCAAAAATGGATGGAGAGAAGCAAGGTGTTTTGGTCAGGATAGTATACAAGCTATCACCAAGACTTCAACTTCCCCATCTTGAACAGTTTTATTCTAAAACCATCTCCTGTAGGGGAACGAGAAGATGCTGAATTAGGATTTGACTTCTGGGACATGAAACTTTTCCCTCAAGAGACCGGAAGAAGAAGGCTTTGCCCTTAAGCAAAATGGAAGAGGAGTTGATGGAGGACCTGACAGGACCAGAAGAACAACTGACGGGAACGTAAACAAGGGAAAGATACAGATGTAAACAAGGGAACGAATTCGCTAGAAAACAGTGTGTTGTTTTTAGTTAATAGCCAATAAAAGGTTTTGTAGATGACATATTCACAGTAGCAAAAGACTATCAAAGTAATTGTAAAGGAGCAATAAAGCGATCTTCTTCACCACCTACCGGAGTTCAGTCTTGGATCTCACCACTACAGTCTCCCATAAATATTTTTCTACCTAAGTGTATTTCAGTATTCTTTCTTTAAAAAAAAAATCTCAGTTATGACAGTTATTCTCTAATAGACTTTGATCCAGATTTCAGCTGTCCTGGGACCCAAATTTGAAGGTTTTATAAACCATATTTTGAATAAGGTATAAAAAATCCACCTACTACCCATTTATCAGAATTGTACACACCAGATAAACAGACTAATGCACTTGAATATTGATGCAAGTAAACTGGACAATGTCCAGAGGAGAGAAAAAAATCAGAGATCTAGAAAACAGGACCTATGAGAAAAGCTTTTAGGTATTAGATCTACCTAGCCTAAACACAAGGCATCTTTGGGAGAAGTGATAACAGCATTCAAATATGTGAAAGGTTGCTATGAAGAAGAAAAGAATCAGATATTCTCCATATCCACTAAAAAAACACAGGCAGCTGTAGGCTTGAACTGTGCTAAAAGACTTAAGTTACACATTCAGAAACACTTTTCAACCAGAAAGGCAGTTAATCACCCAGAAGGGGTTATGGAGGCTTTCAACAGCCAGCTAAAACGAATGTTGGTGAACAGTCTGTGATGGTGGCCTGTGATCTATGACAGACCACAGCAGTCCAAGAGGAGGAGCTGCCAGTTGTGAACACAAACCTACAACCAACTCCCTACAGGTGGTCAGGGAAAACAATCCTACCTAAAATTCCTCTCCCATTCCTCCTCTGCCCCACTTTACACCCCCGAAATACACTACTCTCCCTGTACCCAGACTGCCTGCCAGCAAGTGAGCACCATCACACTGAGGTGCTGGTCAACTATGAGAATTTCTCCCCAGCTCACAGAACAGCAGAAGGGAAGATCACAGTCCCCTCCACTGAAATGTACTTCTGCCTCAGTAAACTCAGGAACCACTGACAGCATCAAAAAGCTACAGCTGTACATGAACTGTTGGCCACCTACAGAAGAAATTGCTGGTTTTCTGCTCTGATGGGTTTGTATTTGGAAAATCACGGATAGACACAAAGACAATTCAGAAAACACATCAGTTTTCCAACAAGCCTTTTTTTTAACATAAAGACAAGTGTCACAGCAAAATAATTTGTAGAGAAACTCTTCCTTCATCCCATAAGTTTCCTGGGGTTTGTTTTTTTTTTTTCTTTCGCCTTGGGGTTTTTGTTTTGTTTGATTTTTTTAAAAAAAAAAACTTTAACAAATGACGTTTTCCTCCTTTAACAAAAAACTATCAGTGTTTTACCCTATTCTACTGTAATGTTACAAATACTATTTGCAACTATTGAGAATTTATCAAGAAGACTGTCTCAGACTTAAACTTCTTAATTTTTTTATTTTCTAGTTCATAGACATCTAAAGCACATTCAGTTGACGTTCTCCCTCTATCACTATCAGCCATAAGACTCAAACTTCTAGTTAAATAAATTCTGGATTATCAACTTTACTATCACCTGACAACCTACATCTTTACATTCACAAAGGAAAATTAGCATGTACCAATGCTAAGTGAATTTTTCAAAGCATGACAAAGACAAACAGAAAAATGCCAACCCATAAAGAAACAACAGAATTTCAAAAAGTCAATTATCACATAGAGAATCAATTACAAAGAAGCACACTTTTACACTTAAAGCCTGGCCAACAAAAGCTGAGGGTCCAAAACACCTAATAGAGTCAGCAGCCAAGTGATCTGTCTTCTATTAAATTGCAAGCCAAAAAAAAAAATTTAAAAAAATCACTTCTCTATACTACAGTGTCTTGTACCAATCGACAGCAATACAGTTTTGGCACGATTAACTCAACAGCTATTTATAGTCAGACAAGCCAAAGTTTCTGCTTAGTTTTTCTGTAAGCAAATTCCAAAGCCAGGGATTTGACACACAAGACAAATGCTAATATATTCTGCTTAAACAGACGAAGCCTGTTCCTCAGCCCCGGCACTTAATGTGTTAACTCCAATTGGTAGCACACAACTGCTACAAGATTCACAGCAGCACGTATAAGATTCAAGGATACGAATTTCTGCAGACACATCGTACCCCAGCTAAGCCTGACTGCACCAGCTAAGTCAGCTTCAAGTCCCCATGGCTGTTTGGTCACAGCATCTATCCCACTTTCCAAAACGTTTGAAATAAGCATTAAAATTAAAAAAAATGGCTAGGATGGGATTGAAATTTCCTAAGAACTGCAGAAATAGGTTATGACAATATAAACCACTCACTTTCATGATGCAATAAAGCACTTTCTTTGCACCTCTGAGATGCAGAGCAGTTTATCACTTCTCTCAGGGGGAAAGGCATCTCTGTCCATAGTGTTGCAGAGCCCAAATAATGACTCAGTTTCTGTGAAATATTAAGAGCCTGTACATAACTTGCTTATTTTCAAAATAGGCTTTTGAGTGTAGCAATGCCACAGAGACGAACAGAAGGACCAAAGATCCAAAGGTAATTCTGTATTTGCCACCAGGGGATACAACTAGGATTAGCAATCTGCTCCAGCTCTGCCATTCCACTAACATGGAGCTCCTTCCCTACCAACTCAAGACTCTCAAAACCAGTGCACAGCTCCACTGCTCCCAACACATACAAGGGAAAGATTGCCCTCCGACAACTTGCTTATCTCCACTATTTTAAACTTCACAATAAAAGATTTTACAAAACTAAATTTAGAAAATATTTAGCTGAAAAATGAAAAATTTATACAACCCAGAAGTTCCTGAAGACAAACTCAAGAAAATGATATATGCTCACTGATGACAAAAAAAAGTATTTGCACAAACCCTAAGTTAACCATAAAAAATTCACAAGCTAAATGTGTAGCTACACCTCATCCACATTCAACTGAAGATGTTAATGCACTGGAACTTGCACTTTCCCTCAAAAAACTCATTAAATCACATCCTGTACATTGTTTAGAATTTGCTTGAACAAATGAAAAACCTAGTTTTGGAAACTTAGGACAGCAGTCCACTAATGACGATCGTTACCATCCACCTGAAGTGCCAGCCTTAATAAGCTGTAACAATTAATTACTGCTGTCCAACCTGAACACCACCTGCCTTTACACTATTAGCTAAACTCATGGTTTTACTTAGTGCTGTAGTCACACATTTCAACAGATAGCACTTGTTCAGCAGTCCTTACAATCTTTAGTGTCTTGGACTGTAAAAGTCTACAAAAGATTATTAAAATAAAACAAAAATTTCAAGTCATTCCTTAACAAAAATAAGCAGGGGTTCATGTTGATTATTATAAGCAAAATCCTCAATTAATATTTCAAAGAGAAGTCCTTAAACAAGTTAAGCCAACCTCCTCAACTCAAACGTGAAGCAGAAAGGGGCTTCCAAATGGAACAGTTCCTCAAAAAAGTGAATTTAGAAATTATGATACTCTGAGTCACAAACCCTTAACACAGACGCTTTGGAAGGGAAACCAAAGAGTCCAACACAAAACCTAACTTAAGATAAAAAAGTAGTAACTCTGAGACAAAATAAAAGTGCAAAACACAGACCTTCCTAATATTCAACAGCAAAGTTTCCAACTAAATGGACGTAAAATCAGAATGATAGAAAATGATTAAAGCAAATTTAATTAAATGTATGTCTGCACTTCAAATTTGAATAATAATCCAGTATACCTAAATTAAAATCAGTAATACAGCTCAACAGTAAGGAGAAGGTGAAGTCCCCTCCTGGCTGACAGAGAGGCACTGAGCAGTGCTCCAGCCCGACACTCTTTGGCCAACGCTGCCACCTCTTGACTCCGACAGACACAGCACCCAGCCTCAGCCCCACAGCTCACAGCCTTGGCATTGCAACTTACACCAGTCTTAAACCATCCTCAGCTGAAAGAGTTACAAGCCTAAAATACTTCATATATTACCATACCCTGATTTTTTTTTTTATGTGACTACCGTACAACTGTAAAACATTTTGATAGAAACAAATCTGAAGGGGATGTCTGAACTTGCTCATGTCAACCAGCCCCAGGAAGATGCAATGTTGTGCCATTTAAAAAAAAAAGAGGAAGGCGGCATAAATGAAAAGTACAGATGATTTAAGACAGCAGCAGATATAGTCCAAGGATGGGATGTGACTCTGGGAGAGATGAAAAATACCTACATCCGTTTTTACTTGTTTGCTCAGTGACAGGTCCTGTTTCTACACCTGGGAGCCACAGAAACACTTACCAGGCTTACACAAGCAGAACTGAAGTTGGCCATGAAGAAGAAAACAGAGACTACACTCAGCGCTGTTAGGCAGGAAAAAAAAAAAAAAAAAAAGAAAAGGAAAAAAAAAAGAGAAAGAAAGAAGTACTGTATTTGCTCCAAACACCAAAACCAATTTGTGTCTCTTATCTATTTAGTGAATTTCTACTGTCTCCAGCCAGCCTCCATGACCACAGGGCAGTCCCGTCTCTTAACACACCCTCAGGCCTGACAGAAGGATAATATGGGTTAATGCCCTGTATTTGGAGACACAGTTGTGCTACATTTGAAATTCTTATCAGCAACAAGCCAGAAACTAACTCACTTGGGCTTGCCTCGCCTCTATAGAGTAACAAAGCAGTAGCAGCTCACACATGAACAGGCACCCAGACTGCCACTGTCAAAAAACCATTCCCAAAATGTATTAGAAGCATCTGAGCAAAGTTGCACAGCAAAGGCTGACCATCGCAAGTTTAGAGAACTTAGTCCTGATTTCTTAAAAACAAAGAACTCGCAGCTAAGCTTCCGCTTTATTAGCAAATGACACTGTAGCCAAGCTCCATCTTTCCTAGCAAATGAAACTGTAGCCAAATTATAGCAAGAGCCTGCAGTAAACATTAACCCTCCTCCACTGTTCCCTCACCTAGGGTAACAGGCAAATCTTCACGTGCTCCTACAAGTGGTCTGATCACAACACCATCTTGCTCCTACCTCTGAGGAGTTTCAAGTTTCAGAAATCTGGTCTTTTCTCCCACTAGCTTTTACAAGTCTTCTATAATTATTACTTGTACCACAAAGAACCACGTGAATCCAACGTCTCGGTAGAGCACCCTACAAAGCTCTACATCACCTTTATGTCTATGTTGAACTCTTCATCCCTGCTACTTATGCTTCATTTACTGATTGCTTAACCATCTACAATAGGGACATATTCCAGATACGAAGCTGCACATTACCCAAAGTTGAAGTTTACCTTTCACGGTCCAGTCCTTTTCAAACTCGTTCTTCTGGATTACATGAAGTCCAGCATTGCTAGAATGAAACCCTACTGCACAGCTCCTAGAGTAGGCAGCCAATTGCTATGCCACTAGAATTAAGCCTAAATACATATGCATGCTTAAATTTACCTATGTAAGCTCTCTACAAGTGCCTCTGAAGATACTGTGCACGTTGGATTTATTTAGGCTCTCACGTCTGCTCCCAACTTTCAGTTGCCAGCTCTGTCACTGTGAAAGAAAAACACTAAGAGAAAATCAATTACATTTAGATGGACAGTAAAATAGGTGATTTTAAGTGGGTGTGGTGGGTGCTTAAACCACGACACTGGGATGAAAAACACAGTACATGCTTGTCAGATCAAGCTCTAATGGCAGTGATACAGGAAGTCATTACAAGGGAAAACACAGAGTAGTTCTTTCTAGTTCCCCCATAAACGGGGGAACCATTTCCCAGTTTGAGAATTAAAGTAGTTCTCTCCTATAATGGAGACAATATCCTCAAAGCTAGACACTCAATTTAACAGAAAGTTGCCCAACAGGAATCAGAAGCTGATGCTGAGGAAGCTGAGGTAGGAAAAACTCACCACAAAGAGGTCGTATATCTCACACTGTGCTACAAGTCAGAGGTGAGAAGTAACAGAACTCCAGCCATACACAGGGTAGGAATTTTTCCAGGGAACACAGGAGCAGTAATACACAGCTGTCAAAACCCCAATTATACACCAGTTGACAGAGACCTGGGGGACACGCACTGCTGCAGATGAGTCACAGCATGATGTTGTATTAACTCTCCACTGCAAGAAAGCACCCCAACTATATCCAGACCCATCACCCCACTCATTGCCTCATATGACACTCCAGGCTGCACTGGGAATACCTATATTCCTCCCAAAGAACTGTGATATTTTGATCATCTACACACATGCAATCCCATCTGTTCCATCCATGAATATCACCTTTCATTTTTCCACTATGTACCATTTCACCCTCTATCCTCACCCTCTTAACCATCTCACCACAAAAGTTCCAGACTCTAAACAGATGACCAGAGCATCTCCTCGGAAGTTGGTGCTTGATACACCCAACTGTAACAATTATTTCAGCAGCAGTGAAAGAAGGAGAATAAACAGAACAAAACCCACCACACCCACATCCCAAGCATTCACACACTGTGCATGGCAGAGCAGGGGTTTCAGGCCAGAGCACCAAAAACCAAAACACAAAGCAAACTTGGAACAAGCAACAACTTAGACCTTCTGAAAGCAGAAGACCATATTGCTGGAACTTATCTTGTCATTATCTCACTTCAATGGCAAGTACAGAAGTTACTCTACTGCCCCCCTCAGAATCAACTACCAAAAGCTTTTACGTCCAGACTATCAGTCAAAATAAACCTGTTGAAGGACTAGTTACACAGGTGTGTAAGGTTATCAAGCAATGCATACAGGATTGTGATGCTACAAATTATAGACAACAGGGGAATTCTTCAACAAGGGTACAAAATCGCACAGCATTTACACCCCGGGTTACTTCTCTCCAACGCTCAGCTGCTTCACAGAGAACAGCAGTTTCATGACTGCAGTGTCGTCAGAGAAAACAGCAAGGCCTCACAAAGTCGTTTGGGTTCTTTTGTCTCTTACAATCTGCACATACCCCACCCAACCCCCCTAAAAAAAGGCTTATACAGTATCTTTTTTTTCTAAATTGGCACATATCTTCTAATTGGTACAAATCTAAAAGCAAAAACTAGACTTGAATTCTCCCACTGATAAGGCTAAATACCAAGTACACCATGAGCAGCTAATAAAGATTTGTCTTTTAGCTTAAAAAAAGAACACTAAAAACATCTCACAATGAGGATGGCTCATAGCACCCCAAAATTACACAGTAATTACCATTTGTTTTACATGATACTTATGAAGCAACAGAGAAGTATTATGAGCAGGGCAGAGAGAGAAAAATGGAAAGAGCTGCTGATTCTGAGTAACTAAAAGCATATACCAGAAACCAGCAGAAACTTCAGTCAAAATACTGCATTAACCACTAGACAGGCTGCAGAGAGTTAATTCTATGTTAACAAATGTACAGAATACAGTAACCTGTTCAAAAGATCTCTACTTTAGGACAAGAAAAATCCATCAAGATCTAAAATATTAACATTTTATTGTCAAGTAGAAAAGCATTTTTAAAACAACACTTAAAGCACCAGATTCTGAATTGTGATTCAGGAGTCAAGAGTCAATACCTATACAATCTTGGTAATTTTCTTTAATTTCCAACTGGATGAATAAAATCGGTGCTGCAGCACACTGCTGTATCTGTACGGGGATGGCCAAAGTCTAAGAAGCATGGTTTAGGCAACACAACGAACACTAGGCAATGCCTTTGAACGCTTAAGTCTGTACTAGTTTGTAGCACTTCATCTGCTTTTTCAACAGCAGACCAAGCATGTTTCCTTTCACATCTGTCTTCTTTTCAACATGAGATCTTAGGTAGATCAGAGCATTTATTCTTCTTTGTCTTTTTCCTTCTTCTCCTCTAATTTACTGTTTCCGTAGATGGACAGTCTTAAGGATATCTCAGCTATATCCACTGATAAACAAAACTGATATGTTTAGAAAATTAACAAGTAGAAGAGGCAATAAAAATCAGATAATTTCTTTAACAGTATTTCAAAACATTATTTCAGATTTGCTTTAGAGAAGTACATAAGTTCTCTGCACGGTGAATTTCAGAGACATATAACATGGACTACAAGAATTAAGCTTCAGTAGAATTTGGCAAGTCAAATACCATAATCATAGTAATGGAGTGAGCTCTTCAAGACTGACAGGAAGGTACCCATGAAAAACACAACATCTTTCCATCCAACAAACTTGCAGACAAATTGGGTGAGATCGTAAAAAGGATATCTGAACAAAGATTAGTCTAAAACTGCACTAGTAAAGCTGAGGGTCTACAATATAACCTAATTTCTATGTACTAAATCAAAGCCAAGCCCACTGAAATTGCAACAAAACAATTCCACCCCTTTTTGCTTCCGGAATCCCATACTACAGGAAAAAAAAAGAAATACCAAGCTAGAATTTATTTCTAAGAAAAAAAGTAGTGCAGATAAGCTGTTGCTGGTTTAGTATTGCGGAATGTTTCTCAATACCAATTTTTGCTTCCTCTTCAGAAAAGGAAAAGTTACAGATGATTCTTCTGGTATGTTTAAGTCATTAGTAATGTATTTCCCTACTCCCCAGCATGTTTTACAGTGACTGAGGGAATGCTTTGGACCTGAACAGCCTCAAGCCAAAAGCAATTATCACAAAATAGCAAGCATACCTAACTGCTTGATCCATCAAAATGCATTCAAGACCAGGCCAAAAAACATTTATTTCACAGAACAAGAAATATATAGAGGCCGACAAATGCTAATATGACTACCTGCTTCAGAAGTCAATTCCTTCTGCATCTAACCATTCTGCCCATTTTTCAGAGAGAAAACTGTTAAGTGGCACAGATACTGAATTCCCTTCCCAAACAAACATCTGGCTCACAGTATTTGAGACCTTCCAGCTCGCCCACTTCCTCTTTTTCACAGTAGGCATCACTTGTCTGTACCATGAGAGCTTCTTCCTCCAGGGTGTACCCCTAAGAGAGCACTCTAGTAGGTCTGCAGGCATATCTAACCTATACAGCAAGCCATGCTGCCAAGAAAACAAAACCAGTTTTAGAACCAGTAAAGCCCCCGTCAACTATATTGTTTTCCCAACATGAACAAGTACCCTGGTACAGCCCTACACTGACAGCAGCTGGTTCACACATTTCTGTGTGGCTCAGGCTAACAAAGGAGCTTTGTGTTCCCACAGGATGGTATGCAAGAGTTGTTCAGGGTACCGCCTACCTTCACATTGTAAAAGCAGATACATAAATAGGTTCAACTCTTCTGATGGCTTCCCTTTGCCTTTTTTTAAGCTGATACAGTTTGTGATTTTTAATCAGCACTGCTGTTCTTGCAATATCTGTATATCGCCAATCCACCCTGCACTCTCTCCCCAGACAGAGGTAATCTTTACTGTGAAAAATTGTACCACAGCCCTCAGTTTTCACCTCTGGATACAGCCACTCCTGAAAGCAAAAAAGGGTGCTTGTACAGAAAGAACATTTTTCAAAACAAATGAAAGGGAAGAGGAAGGCAGGAGGGAGAAGGGAGGAAGACTTCTGCATTGCCTGACCAGAGTTTAAATCAAGAACAGGGCAAAATCCATGCAATGAACAGGGATAAGGAATAGTATTGGAATAAGATTTTTGTGACAAGTCATAAACAATTATTTCTATAATTAGAACACATCATTATGTCAATGTTCTGTTTCAGCTAAGTCACTCACAAGGCAGGTTGCATTGTTACAACTTCTAGTGAGCAATAAAAGTCTGATGCTGCTTTTCTTTCTCCTAATGATTTTCAATTTTGCAATTAGATAGAAGACACTAGTAACAGTGCTTGACCATCTCCCCTATAATGGAGCAAGAACTCCAAGTAAAGGTCACATTTTCTAGAACCAGAAATTTATTCCAGCGTCTCTTCAATAAGCGTTGACTCAAAAGCTTAGGAACATGTAGGGCACAGGCTCATCCAAACACTTTTAAGTAATAGCTGTGAAAGATGCTGTGACAACAGATCATCTTTCACCTTTCTGAACATTCCTATATTTTCCTCAAGTTTATAATAGTTTTACATTAAAGTTACAAATTCTAGCACCAGAGGCATGGATTTACAAATCATCTCTCACAAAACTTTTGTTGCTTTTTGCATAGTGCTAATAATATTATGTTTAATTTCAACAAATGTTTGAAATTGGCATTATGTTAAGCAACACTAACTAAATACTTCCCGGTATAGGACAAAAAGAGATTAAATCCTTTCTCGACATTACATCAAATTCCATCTGAACTTCTCAGATGATTGACTTATTGACTTCAAAAAAAAAAAAAACCAAACACGTCTTCTTAAAAAGGGATTGATGAGAGATATTCAAGAAATGTCAGGAAACCTTCTATATTGGCATTTCCTCTACAGAAAGATGGACAGCATGAGCAATAAGTTATGCCACTTTATCAAGAGCAAGACTGTGTTGTCTTTTGTCTCACTGCACACCTTTGACAAGCAAGTGACTCCATTTTCTCTGCACTCTCCTATCGGGTACTGCTGTCTGCAACTAGGATCCTCCATGAACCTTCTCTTCTTAAGGCTGAAGAAACTCAACGTCTCTCATACATTGTGTGCTCCCCAACCATCTTGGTGGCCCTCCACTGGGTTCACTCCACTATCCTGTCGTCGTGGGTTAAAGTTAACTTAAAGTTAACTCTGTTAATTTTTTTTTTCTTTTCTCTCCCTCTTCTTCATAGATAGCTAGCAAGAGGCTGTGTTTTGGATTTAGGCTCAGGAGAAGCTGATAAGACCGATGTTTTGTTCTGCTGCCAAGGTCAGCAGACGAGCAAAGAGGCACAGCCAGTTGCTAGCACAGGATTTGCCCTTATGTTAAAATTGAAACTCAGAATAGCCAATGATATTCCATAACATGCACGTCATTCCCAGTATATAGGTAAGAACACCCGGAAGAGTGCTCTCTTTTGCCTCCGCTCCGCTTTTTTCGGTGCTCTCTCCTGGCTCGGCATCGCTCTTCCAAGGCCGTTCCGCCCCCCTGCACACACACCCCGGTAAGTGCTCTCTCTCTCAGCCTGGGATGCC
>NW_010145678.1:0-838 GCF_000699245.1 Pterocles gutturalis | reverse complement strand
GGGTGACAGCGGGGACGAGGCGGAGACCCCCGGGGTCCCCGATGTCACCGAGCTGGGGGTCACCTACAAGCAGGTGAGAGCTCGGGGACCCCGGGGGGGGACAGTGGGGGGGTTGGGAAGGGACCCCAAATGTCACCAGCTCCCTAAATGCTCCCCCCAGGCTCGTGCACGAGCATCCGCTTTGCACAAGCGTTCCTTGCATGAGCCCCCCCTTTGCATGAGTGTGCTGTGCACACGCGCATCCCTTTGCACAAGCGTCCCTTGCACGTGCAGCCCTTCTACGAGCATCCTGTGCACACACACCCCCTTTGCACGGGTGTCCCTTGACCTGCACCCCTTTGCACGAGCATCCCTTTTGCACGAGCATCCTGTGAACACGCACCCGCCTTTGCACGTGTGTCCCTTGCACAAGCATTCTGTGCCTGAGCATCCCCTTCGCAGAAGCGCCCCTTTTGCACTCACGTGCACTCCTTGCACAAGCACCACGTGCGTGAACATCCCCGTTGCACGTGCACCCCTTGCACGAGCGTCCTCTTTGCACAAGTGTCCCTGGCACGAGCATCCCCTTTGCACGAGCATCCTGTGCGTGAGCGTCCCCCTTGCACACGCACCCCTAGCACGGGCGTCCCCTTTGCACAAGTGTCCCTGGCACGAGCATCCCCTTTGCACGAGCATCCTGTGCGTGAGCGTCCCCCTTGCACACGCACCCCTAGCACGGGCGTCCCCTTTGCACAAGTGTCCCTGGCATGAGCATCCCCTTTGCACGAGCATCCTGTGCGTGAGCGTCCCCCTTGCACACGCACCCCTCACCCTCCCGCCCCATCTCTTGGTCCAGCCG
>NW_010145677.1:9895-15269 GCF_000699245.1 Pterocles gutturalis | reverse complement strand
CCCCCTTCAAGTGAATGGCTATTTTTGCTCCGCTGTTATTTTTGTCCTTGCTCAGAAGGTGCCTGGCGTTTAACTGCCTGCAGTCGATGACTCATTATGCAGTATTTCTAGAAAACCCGCTTTCCTATTTGTGGGGGAACCATCTTTTAGTAAAGGAGATGTAGGAGTGGTCGTGTTGAGCCCTGCCGCGGCTTCGTTGAAGAAATGGGTGTGTGGGTCGGATTCATTCAGCAACGTGCGGTTGCATCTTCAGCACAACACAGCCTTTGGAGACACTTGATGAAATATCACTAGGCATACAGGCTCCGAAAATTTTCTGTGTCTCTAACTGTGCAAAATTTTGAAGATACATCTGCATTTTTGTTGCGGATACTCTGATAAAATAATCTAAAGTTAATAATAGAGAAGAGTTAGTGTAATGTGTAAGGATTGTTAGGTTTGAATTGGGTAACTATAGAAACCTCACCAGGACGTTATTAGATTTTTCTATGTTTTGTTTTAAGAAACTAAGGAGACCATCATGGACACCAGTTATGCTGCTTGGAAACCCCTTACCTTTCCCATCTTGATTTGAATATCAAGGAGCTAAGTAGAATTTATTGTTTTAGGGTAAGAATATTGATAAGGTTATATAACTAGTAAACCAAATAATTTTTGAAGTTAAATTTAAAAGTGAGCATTTTATACATTTCTATGTAAAAGAACTTGTGTAACTATGACTTGACAGAAAAAGTCTATAAAGACACAAATGCATTTTGATGCAAGGTGGACACGCTTGGGCAGAGCTAACCCCCATGTCGCCAGCGCTGAAATAAAGAAGTGGCTGCTTTCTGAATCTCCAAACTGAGTTTTAGAGTTTCTCGACCGGTTTTTTGCTAACATTTTGACTTGGCGGGGGTCGTCTGCCCATTTTTTGAGTGTAACCTTTATAGGCATGTGATATTCCTGTGTGCAAAGTATCCTCTGAAGAGCCTGGGTATAAATACATGGCATGGTCTGACTTCCTCCTCTGCCAAACCGATGTCAGCCTTAGTTTATTAAAACTAGATTGTTTTCAGTCTCTGCGCCGAGTAGTAGGTGGATCCTGCTCTCTCGGTTGTAGCCTTATAGTACTGCTTGTGTGCGTGCGTGCTCCCGGCTTGTTTGCTCAGGCGGCAATGGGGGTGGTGCTGCACCGTGAGTATCTACAACGCCTGGGGAGAGGCATGGAGCTGGGACGAGCTGGGTTCTCGGCAAATCCCCTGGGATCTGCCACTCCTCCTCTCCGAGTGTGATGGATGTCCAGTTTAATTGGGGAGGAAGGGGGGAGAAAGACTTGGTTGTGTTAACAGAGACGAAATCCTGTGAGTAAATCTCTTTGGCAGGCAAGTGTAGAGAACACTTCTTCTCTACTTTGTGTACAATTACTTTCCTTGTTACTAGGTTTTACATTTAGGGACAAATTACTGTGAATTTTTACCTTTTTATTGTTTTGCTGGCTGCTCTGGAGGGAAACACCATTATGTTAGTCCCTGACTTGCTTTCCTTTTTTTTGCTGTGGTTGCATGATAGGCATCTGAAATAGGAGTTTGGGACAGCATAGCATGCTACTGACTGGCAGCTGATGCTGGCTGTGGAAACCATTACATCTGCCCTTTATTCTACTTTCCAGATAGATGTGACAAGTTTTCAGTCCTAGCAGAGTCTCCCTGTAAAACTATTACGTGATTTAGCTGAAGTAATCTGTGTTAAAGTAGGGCAGGACAGAGAGCTCAAGAAGGAAGGTGAAACAGAGGTAGGGGAGAGGCTTGATGTAGGTCACTGGTGGATGCAGTGAGTTTTCGGGATTGGAGCCTCTTCAGGATTGGCGTTCAGGGTCCCAGTGCTGGGGAAAATAGTATCTCGACAATGAAATAAGTGCTTGATGTGATTTTTAGAGAACTGTTTCTCACTGTCGCATGTGCTTCTTGGCGTGTGTGCACGGAGGTGAAAGAAGAGGAAGAACGTAGTGTGCTGCTAGTGCTCTGACACAGCCTGTCCTCCCCCTCCTATCCCTCAGCCGTGTATCTCCAGCCATGGCTGCTGTGCATCACGGTTTCAATATAACTCACTTTCAGTGTCCTTATTTCTGTCTTCTGTGATTTCCCAAGCACACTGGGAATCTGTTCAGAAACTCCTCACTCTCAGTGATGATAAAATTGCTTAATAAGGGTTTTTTTTTTTTTTTAAAAAAAAAACTAATTAAAAATAATAGCAGATATCTTGCTAGATTTTGAAATCTTAAAACCATAGGCTGACATGGTGTAACATCCCAGTAGTGCTTCCAAATTCCTGTTGCTCAAGGGCAGCCTACCCCCAGCCCTTCACCTTTTTTCCTGTTTTGTGTGTGCTGATGCCATTTCTCACAGGTCCAACTGCTGTCTGAGCGTCTCGTTCTGAAATTCTTACCACATGCTCATCAAGTACTGCCTTTTGGCTTGCTGGAGTTGCCTTCTTGCTTTCCAGCCAAGTATCACAGTAAATAGCAGAGGGGGAAAAGAAAACAAACCACCAACAAAAAAAACCATGGCTGTTTTCTAACTGTTCAGGGCCTCTTAAGCGTTAGCATATGGGCAACTTGAAATGATTGTGAGCTGCTCTCAGGTATTTAAGGCTTTTAATGTGTGAGAAAATAACTGCTTTTTTCAACCTCCAAATGCTTATGTATTACTATGGAGAGTCAAGGGCGTGGGTGTTCTTTTAATTTATTTTTAGAGACTGAAGGCACATGAACATATTGATTATACAATTGCTGTATAAAGTTAGGTAAAACTCCAGGCTTCTTGGCAGGATGGTTCAGTGGGATTTTTTTACTGGTGTTTCTTGTAGAGTACTTTTTGCTTCATCTGCAATGAGTGGCTTTATATGATGTAATATTAAAGCAAGTTTTCTGGTTAGTGATCACTTCTCATTCTGGTTGTGACCTTCTCTCTTCTGATTTGCATTTTAGTTCTTAAGGTGCTTCAAGTCTAAACTGTAAAAGGCTTCTGTCATGTAGCCAGTGCTTACCTCCAGTACAATCTGGAATATTTTCTCCTAATCTTGGGTCTTGGAATAGATCTGCATGCCTTCAAGTTGTCAGTGTTTTCCAGTTGAACTAGGTAGTCTTGCAAAAGTTAGTCTTAGCAAGTAAGTTCATCTTCTGTCCTTAACTATCAGATCTGCAATGCCACCGCTGCTCCCGTATTTACTCTGATAGAGTCTGCTATGGGTTCGAGTGTGGTTGTGGGGATGTTTTTGTTGTTGTTTTTAAGAAAATCAGCTTTACTGTTTGATCCTTCTAGTCCTCTGGAGATGTCTGCAGCTCGGTGATCTCTGCTGTTTTAAACAAAGTTGCTGGCTTTTTTGCTGCCATGGACATTGGAATAGGTCCCTCATTATTGCAAGGTATCTAATTACCACAGCTTCAAAGCAAGCTCAAGTCAGGCTGCTTGAAAGGAAGCATTTGTTTCCAGCTGGATCGCTTTTTGTGCTAAGCTTTATGCTGTTCAGCCATCATAATATCAACTATTGTCCAGATCTTGCTCTCAGGGCTGTTCCCCTTGCAGATGAAATTTGGAGAGCTGGGGTATCAGAGGTGGGCTTCTTCTCTGCCATCCCTTCTTTTCTAACAGGTGTTCTGATTTTGGGAACTCATAGGTCAATTAAACTAAAATGTGTTGTATACACATGCAGTTTTGGGGGTGGTTTTGGTTGGCTTTTTTTTTTTTGTGCAATGGATGCTTTCTGCACCTACTTTCCTCTCACCTGCTGTGCTCTGATGGAGGTGCTCTCTGGAGGGACCATGACTGGGATAAGTTGGTTGTTTCTGTGTATCCAGGTTTACAGACCTTTTAAGCTATATGGCTGAACTAAAGGAAGCTAGATTTTGGTGACAGATTACTGTAGGTATTTTGAGGATGTGCTTTCAGGAGTGTGTTTTGGTTTTGTTGTTTTATTTTTTTTTTTTTCTAGAAAGTGGTTCCCAGTTACAGAGGTAGCAGATGGCTGTTGCTTCATAGGGAAGATAATGAATCAAGCTTTTCCCAGGTACCATGCGTAACTTTATGCAGCCAAAGACTGTTTCATGGCAGGGGTGGGAGCACGACCACAAAGTTCTCTCTTAGGGAACAGTATTTATGAAAAAAGCCTCTTGTGCAGGCCAAGTAGGAGCATGTTGTACACTCTGTGCTAGTCTGCTGGTTTTAAAATTAGATGCTATATGGATCTGAAGAGATCAAGCACCCCTCAGGATGAGGGCACGTTCATAAGCGAACGCACACACAGGGTATAAGGGGGTTTGGGTGGCGGTGGCTTTTGCCTTCAGCTGACACTTCTCTGGGCCCTTCTTCATACTGATGCAGCCTGTTAGCACACCTTCTCCTGTAAATAAGCCTGAAGATGCCTGCTCGGAGATAAAAAGCCCAGCGGTGAAGTCCTCTGGCTTCTGTTGCTGCTGTTGTTTTTGTAACAGCACTGGTTCCTGAACCGCGTCGGCAGTTGTGGGTCTGGGGTGGTCTCTTGAGCCTGCGTGTAGGGCTGCGGCTCTGCTGGGAAGGGCTGTCCCCCCTGCCTGCACCTGCCTGACCCTAATTCTGAACAAGCTTATTTGGATGGGGAGGGATGGCCATGTCCCAGCTCCCACGGCGTGATGAAGCAGCAGCACGCATTGTGTCGAGACAACCGGTGTGCCAGGACACCATGTTTCTGAGTGAGGCACCTTGGCTCTGGCGTGTAATTACCCATCGCTGCGAAGTGTCCCTTTGGAACCTGCCAAGCCTGAGAAGCGTTGCTGTCTCTGGAGAGCAGTAAAAGCCGCAGTGATTCCTCGGAGTGGTTGTGTTTACTTCTGGTGTGATGATGGGCTCTTTCTGAGCAGAAACAGGTTTCTCCTGGGGGAGGATAGCTGATGCATGTAGCTGCTCAAATTGCCCAGCATTTTAATTTTTTTTTCCCCTCCCCAAGAGGTTCTGAAAAGTTTGTAGGGGATAGAGCTCAGCTGTATCAGAGTTTTAAAAACACTGTGGAGTTAAGGATGAATATGTGTGCAGAGGGAGCCTTTTCTTCCCAAGCTCTCTGCATGGATCTCTGTTTCCAGTGGGTAAAGAACGTTGCAGGAAAGGTCAAAGAGAAGAGGCGAGTTTGTATTAAGCCTTACATAGTGTCAGAGGTAGTGTGCTGCAGGGCAAGTGAGGAAGATGCTGCTGCCTGGGTGCTGGAGATGCTCCGTCTCACATTTCCTGGGATGGAGAGCCATGTCCTGATCCCCAGCCCACAGGGTGGTGTTCAGAGTGTTGCTGGAAACAGAGTGCAGGAGCTTTCCTGAGCTTAGGTGGAAAGAGGAGGAGCTGCCTCTCTTAGCCAGACCTCGCGGGAA
>NW_010145677.1:3480-9864 GCF_000699245.1 Pterocles gutturalis | reverse complement strand
CCACTCTCATCCCAGTGGAGGTTCACCATAAATTGGCCTGATCTGAAAGAAAGATTAATTTGTCCACTCAGCACTAATTTATTTTGTGGTCAAGCAATTAATTGAAATTTTTCTGGCGCCTTCCAAATTCTTCCTTCGTAAGAATTGAATTAAGGGGCAGGGCAGGCCAGGAGGCAGTAGAAAAGAGCCATAAAGGGAGCATCAGGCATGCAAGGACAAGGGCTCAGGTCAAAATATGCCTGTTCTCAAGCAGACAGAGAGTCTTGTGGCAGTGTCAGTGCTGATTCCTGCTCCCCAGCCTTGCTCACTGGGCCCTTTTAGGTAGTTTGCTGGGGGTTCACCCACTCAGGGTCACAGTACCCCATCGCCCTCCCATGCCAGGCATTGAGTTTGTGTGGTGAGGGGCTTGGTGCTGCTTCTGTGTTGCTGAGCTTGTGGCCGCTGCTTTGCTCAGGTAGCAAGTGGGATGTTTTGACCTCAGTGTAGAGTATCTGCAGACTGCCATGGCCTTGTCCTATCTTCTCTTGTTCACATTGGTGTCTTTGGAAACAAATTCAGTTACACTGCTCCTGGTGTACTGGCTCGGTAGGTGGGTGGTTGCTGTGTATCTTTGGTTTTCCTTCCCTTCCACCTCCCCTTTACACTGTTAACTCTCAGTAGGTAAAAAAACCTATCAGTGTTGCACGTAGAAAATAAGTGTGTCTTGCTGTATCTCTTGACCTTCCATACTGGCTCTCAAGCTGTTAAAGCTACAGACCTTCAGTGCAAGTTGATTTGAGAGCAACTGCTGTGGCTTTTCCTGCTAGGTGAACGCCAGGTTGTGGGGTTGCACTGCTTCCCAGAGAGCATGGAATAGGTAAACTTCCAACCAAGCATTCTTGGGAGCTGAGCTGAGTGCTTGCCGCCACGAGTAAGGTAGCTATGGGCAAGTGTTTTGCCGTGCTTAAAAACGATATGCTGGGGCATTTGCCTTCCAAGCCTGCTTCTGAGTTGTTTCAGATAAGGGGGAAAACTAGGATCAGAATTTCTCAGTGGGGTGGTGGGACTTCCTCTTGGTGCTATCCTGCTTCAGACCTGATGGTTGAAGGGGTTCTGTGCTAGTCATGAGTCAAGGTCAGAAGCAGCAAAGAAGAGTCCCTGTCTGCAAAGGGGAGCTGCTGAACTCTCTTTAGAAAGCTGTGCTTAAGTTTTTATGAGAGTCGCTGATGCCATAGTATGTGTTTTATTAATTCTGCTTCTAAGGACTTGTACTCCTTAGTGATGCGCTTGCACTGAAGTAGTGTTGTTCAAAGAAAACATCTGGAGAGTGTCCACATGCACCTCTATGCAGATTGCATGTATTTAGTACACTTTAGCGGTCTCTTCTATACTATTTCTAGAAGACTGCTATTAGAAGATAGTCTGTTGTCTTTTTCTGATATGGTAAAAAAGAGGTTGACCGACTCTTCCTTCCTTACAGGATCTTGGGAATGCTTTCTGGTTTCCAGTAGTAAAGAAGTAAGTCTTTGATGTTGTACCAGCCATTTAAAAGAAAAAAAAAAAAGCACCATGGTAGACAGCTGTCATGACTCCTGTAACCGCAAATGGTTCAGTCATTTTAATAATTTATCAGAAGAATATTTAATTTTGCAGCTCCTAAAGGAAAGTGTGACTTCTAAGTAAAGACTGAGAGGTAGTCTTTCTGAAGTTACATGCTACAAAAAATAGTAGGTGCTTGCTGCTTAGAGGATTTGTGCTAAAAAAGGAACTTTCCCATCCCTCTGTAAAAGCGCTTCTTGGAATCTACTTAAAGCACGTCTCCAGAACCTGTTTGTTCTGTTTTGCAGGGGCAGAAAAATGTGTAAAAGTAGGAGTCAAAGTTACAGAGAGACTGTTGCAGTAGTCTGAGTGTTATTTTTAAACTTAAAATATTTTGCAGATTTCTATCCCCCAGGGCCCCCCCCCCCCTTTTTTTTTTTACAGAGGTAGTGCTTGAAAAATAGTAGTAAATACTTAAAATATGACACCACTGGAAACATGTCAAGTACTTTGGAGCAAGAGCTTATATTACTCCTGATTTATAAAGAGCTTGCAGTTGAAAGCTCAGATCCTGTAGCTGGATCTCTGGAAGTTTTGCCTGATGGAGAGGGTCTGCTGAAGGCAGGGGCTTTGCAAGGCTACAAGACTTGGGCCATGGTGGAGAGGAGGCATATCCAGCATGGGCACGAAGGGGAGGAGGCATCATGCTGCACAGTAGACAGTCTTTGGGTGTGGTTTTTTTTTAGGAGTTTGCTCATGTAACTTACAGTTATGTACAACTTAAGATAGGGTATTTCTGCTCCCTTTCCATGTATGTAAATCAGATGTAATTTCCTATAAATGAACTACTTCAGCAATCCTAGAGAATGAACTCTACTGGCATACCAGAAAGTCTCAAGAATATTTGAAGTCTGTTCAAACAGCATATTGAAGCCAAGCCAGGCTGGTGTGGTTGTTTAGCATAACTAGGCCTCCCTTAGCATAAGTATGAGTTTGCTTAATAAAAGGCTCCATCAGGGTGGCTTAGCAGGTGGCGGCTCCTACCCCTCTGCAGGGGTATGTAAACCTAGCAATGTAACTGCAAGTAGGGGCTCATACCCCTCTGCAGGGGTACGATAAGCATCAGGCATTTGTTGCAGGGGTATATGTGTCGATAGACGTCGGGCTAGCTGCTTTTGAGCACGTATGCATTGCTATCTAAAGTAACCATAAAAGTTATCTATAATGAGTAAAATAGAGAACCAAAGTTTTGTAACCTAACTGCTTGCTTATCAGAAACTAACCATAAGATGTGTGAGAACATCTGTTAAGATTGTTATGTTTGATACAATTGCTATATAATCTTAACACACAATCTTGCCTTGGCAGAGGTGCATTTTGTAGGGTACGGACCCTGTGCTCTCCCCACCTGGGCAAAAATAAAGGTACTTTGGCTTACAGTTCGTCTGTGACTCGATTCCTTTGAATCACGAAGGGCTACAAGACTAGGGCCATGGTGGACAGAAGGGTTCTCTGTCATGGACATGAAGGGGAGGAGGCATCATGCTGCACAGTAGACAGTCTTTGGGTGTGGTTTTTTTTTAGGGAGTTAACATTGCTCATGTAACTGACAGTTTTGTACCACTTAAGATAGGGTATTTCTGCCCCCCCCCCCCATGTATGTAAATCAGATGTAATTTCCTATAAATAATTGAACTACTTCAGCAATCCTAGAGAATGAACTCTACCGGCGTACCAGAAAGTCTCAAGAATATTTGAAGTCTCTTCAAACAGCATATTCTCTTTTTCTTTTGCTGTGATAAAGTGTAACAGGATGTGTTTTGCTTTTGGAAGCAGGCATTTATAGAAATGACTTGTGCTTCCTAATTTTAAAATTAGTAGGATGCTGCACCTCTCCTTTTCACTTTTACAAATGTATTAAGTGATGGGTTCTATGTGAGGGTGGAAGCAGTGAGATAGTAAGAAACAAGAAGGTCCTTCTTGCACCTTCCAGAGAGTCAGAAATTCTGGACTGAAACAAGCTGTAACTGGAAAAAGAGAAGGTTATGAAGCGCTGAAGAGTAACTGGTAGAAATGTAGTTTATGATTGTGACAAAGAGGGCAACTAGGTTATCACTGGTAAAATCACAGTATGCTGTAAATTGATCTTGTTGACTATGATCGTGGCAGACCTACTGGGCTGGTCCTGCCTGGCTGTGAAGCACAGTGTGTCTGTGGAGTTTCCTTGCAGTCATAGGTTCGTGTGCACCTAGCACAGCTCCACATTTCTATGAGGGGTCAGGACCTCATAGACCCTCTTCAGGATGCTTTGTTGTGGTTTTAAAGCTTGCTTGTTGTGTCTTCATACTTCAGTCTGTAGGCATCTTGCTTTGTGACAATCTCTGTACCTGCTGTTTGAGAGGATGCTTCAGTTGTGACTGAGGCTTTAGTAGGAAACCCTACCTGAACCCAAACTAAATGCTGGGAGGACTAGTAAGCATTGAAAATAAGTCATGTATATGTGCTTAATGGCTTTTATTGTACTGATGCCAAGCAGCCATGGATGGACTTGGAGTATGTCACCTGAAGCAGTGCCCAAATGTACAAAGGGTAGAGTGGGAACTGAAAATACAGGGAGGAGGTGTTGATTGGCGCTATCTTACCTGGAAAGAGTAGCAAGCATCTAGCAAGGTGTTGAAAGATGAGGATTTGGATAGGAGGGAGCAGTGATCTAATATATTACACTTAGCTCTATGCTGGGATATTCTTGAATTAAAGACTTTTGCTGTGCCATGCAATTCATCACTTCATGGGTTTGTAAAGAAGGTTGTCATTGGCTTTGCAGTTGTGGAAATGCAAACTAAACCATAGGTTAATGTAATCGTTCTGGCATGTTTCTGCCTCATGAGGCTAGAGGTACAACATGAAGGGCGCAAAGTTGGCTGCACCTTCTTTGTAGCTGCTCTTTTTCCAGGTAGCGTATAACTTCCCTTACGGTGTTTCACCTGAGTAATGATGGGAGTAGTGATTAACTGTGCTTAGTGGTGATGACAGTCCAGCTTTAAATAACGTATAGAGCTTCCTAGCTGAGGACTTACTGAGCCTGAAATAAAGCTGCTGGGAATCTAAAGCATTTTGTCCAGTACACAGAAAAATCTGTGTTCTTAACTCTGGTGTCTTGAACAGCAAAATACAGAGGCCCAAAGAGAAGTTAGTTCAGACTTAAAATTGTATGTTCTTAAGAATGATCCATCTCATCTGTCTCCAGTAGTGTCTTTTCTTTCAGTCAAAGTGATAACATGAACGAGGGAGGTCTTTTGATGTCTCCTGTCCCCAGACCAGAGAGCACCTAGCTGGGTAAGCATGCTGCAGGGCAAAGAAGCAAGGGGGTGGATGTCCTGTATCTTACGGTGGGAAGGCCAGGGGAGACCATTGCTGTTTCAGTTCTGGTGTGAAGTGGTGGCTGTGATTTTTCTACCCCAGTTTAAATAGGTCTCCTCTGCTTTTTCATCTCAGTGTGCTGTGTGCTTAGGTTGCATTAGGTTGATTTGGTGTAATCCCAACCAGGCATGGACCAGCTCTGTAGCTGCTTAGTGCAAATAAGCTGTAATGGGGCTCTTTGGTGGTGTCTGAATTGGCTTCCCTGTGGAGGTGACGAGAGAGAAAACTTTGACTTGGGATGGCTTTTTGAAATTTTTAAGGGGCAGATTTTTTCCTTCTGAAGGAGGAAAAACATGAAGAAAAATACTTCATATCTGCATGAAGATAAAAGAAAATAAAATAGAGCTTGATGGGAGAAAGACTCCATCAGAGGAGATGATGTGTTTCATTACACCAGCTGTGGGTAGCACAAATGCGGATGAGGAAGGATGCCTTTGCATGCGCACACCAGCTGCTGCTTGGGGTGCAGGCTCTGAGCCGAGGGTGGTGGTGCCCTGTGCTTCTCCTCCTCCTCACCACAGCCTGTGTTGGTTACCTGGTGGAAATCAGGTGTTATGTTTGCCTGCAGAGTACTGTTCGCAAGGGCCTGCTTTGTAATTGCAGTGGAAGGGTGCTTGGTTGCAAGAGTGGGTTTATGGAGGAAGAGGCTTCTGCCCTTGCAACCTCTGTGCGCCAAAACTTCTTGCATGCTTCCTTTGGTATCTTCAGTTACTTTACCTCCTGAAGACTGCCAGTGATGTAAATGCAGGGAGGAAAAGCTATGATATTCAGACTTTTTAAAAAACAATTATTAATGCAATTAAGTTAGAAAAGTGAGAAAATGTGGGCTTGCTGATTGCAAGTATGCCATCATGTTCATTGTCCCTCTTAATCAGTTTTGGGAATCTGAGCCTGGTTTTCATCTTTGCTGTGGAATTAAGTTTTGTTCCGAATGTCTTTACTGCTTTTATCAAGTATGCTCCTTCCTCCATGCTGCCTCCCCCCACTCCCAACCAAACAACCCCTCTGCAGCCATTTTGTTGTGCATGGACTTGTCATGCTTGCCTGGAGTCTGGAGGAGAAAAACTAGTTTGCTATTCAGTTAATAACTAAATCTTGCTAATTTCTCACTGAAATGAAAATAAATGTGTCATATTTTTCAAGCTTATGAAAAGGCTTTCAATACTGAATTGTTCAGAATTGAATGCATAACATAACAAAGCAGGCCACATCTCTTCCTCTCTCCAGGGGCAGAAGTTTCTTTAAAATGTGGGAACAATTTCCCCTGAAGTTGTGTGCAGGCTGACTCTTACTAGCAAGACGGAAAGGTGTTTTGTGATGGCACTGTTGCAGTTCTGCTGATGCATTCAGAAAATAGGTTTAGGATTGAAATAGATTTGAATAAAATGTGCTTTTCTAGGAAGAAAAGTCAGATAAGGAGGATTAGGGAGTTCTAGCAACTTTAAA
>NW_010145677.1:0-3449 GCF_000699245.1 Pterocles gutturalis | reverse complement strand
TTTCCCTATTGAGTTCCTGGAAGAAATCTTAGTGGTAAAACTTTAATCAGCATCTATGGTCAGTTTAGTGAATTCTCTTTATTGCTCTAATTGCCTTCCTGGCACAAGGAGAATTTGGGGAGTCTTGTTCTGTCAGCCTCCTGAACTCAAGCAGCATGGATATTTTTTTTTTTTCCTAAAAAATACCAAAAAAAAGCTTGAAAGCTTGGGCCTATCTGGAAAAGTAATTTTGGGTGTTAGCTCCTGCATAACTAAAAGCGCAATCTAACAAACATCTGCAGATGAGTGCAAAGGTGGTGTGAGTAGGAAGTTAACAATTTTGGAAGATCCAAGCTGGGAACCACACTCAGGGTAGGCAACACTTGGTGGTCCTGAGGAGGGTCCAGGAGGTGGAGACTGATGGCTGTGGGCGCTGCTTGGGCTGGGGTTTGTCTGGTGCTGTGGGATTACGGCTGGGGGGGAGGGAGAGGCATGGGGAGGGTCCTGAGGAAGTCTCTATGTCCCGGCTGCCCGGAGCCGCAGATCCTGGGAGCCTCAGTGGTGGATCCCTGATGCTGACAAGGACATAAATTTTGCTGTGCAGCTGCAGTCTCCCAGAAGAGTTTTGATTCAGGAAATGCCATCTGCTGGTATAGTGGAAACAGTAAAATTTTTTACGCTTTCCTTTTTTTAATTTGGCCTGAAATAAGTTGTTTCATAAAATCTTCTTTAACCTCCAGAAGAAAGAATGGGTGTGTTATTTTAAAACAAGCTATGGGCGATTGTGCGTCTTCTTGTTTTTTTTCCAAATAGACTTGACAGTTATTACAGTATACCAGCATACAGTGTTCACAAACTCTGTATGTCCTCCACCCCTCTCCATCCACCTTCTGTGACTAATTTTTTCCTTATGCCACAAATATGTACTCTCTCTAGGTTGGGATGTCTGTCCTTGGGACTGTCAAGAGGAACTTTTATTCACTTAAGGATTGTTAGGTTTATCCTTGAAGACGGGAACATCCTGGAAAAAATGTAAACTAAATGTATACTTAATACATTTAAAATAGTCAATCAAATTAGTGATTAGCCCCATCTGAAAGTAACCTATCCTCATTTTAATATAGCTATAATACTAAAAATCACACCCACCACTATGAAGACTCCGGCCCACTTAGAGGCCCTTCCCCTCAGAGCTTGTGTAGTTTAGAAATGTAATGTAACCCATGTGCTAATTAGTTGACCAGTCATGTATTCAGTCAGGTATGAGGAGCCTGTACTGGGGTTGTGGTTAAGTGATAAGTATATCAACTGTTGCACAAAGTACTTCGGTGTGCTAGCTTTGTGGGCTGACCACCTAGCACCTGGTATTGCACAATATAGAAATAAAAAAAAATCTCAGCTCTGTGTGTGTGTTGGCTTATTGCACACTGGGCAATGAACCCCGTTTGTCAGACAACAGTTACTTAGGCTGTAGATGGATGTTTACACCTACCCTGTGCTGGAGTCAGCCAGCTGATGCCACAGTTCCACCAACAGAGAACATGAGGCTTCAGTCCATCTAGCCTTGCCCTGGGACCAGCCATGGACCCTCCCGGGATGGTTCCACTGGCAGCAGGAGGCTGGGGACGCATGGGTCAGGCACCGAGCCAGCAAGGTTTCGGGCTGCACTGCTGTGTCTCCTGAGTTGGGTGAGCTTGAATGAAGGAGGCTGGGCACTGCTCCAGCTACAGCATCTTGTCTGTCATCTCCCTATAGAAGACTGTTACACTATAGTCTCTTAAACACAGCTCTCTTTAGCAAAGCTGGGGTTTTTTGCCCCCTCTTTCTCTCTCTTGGTTAACCAAACATTCCTCTCCAGTTATGCATTAAGATGGGCCACGCCTTTCGCTTTCTGATTGAGACTTGGTGAACAAGAGGTACAAGCCCCGAATACATGTAGCTTTTTCTGGTTTGCCTTGGGGTTGTGTTTTTCCAGTAGCTTCTATTTTCCTTTCATGTTGTGAGAGCCTTTGGACTCTCCTTCGGGAGGACTTGCAGCCTTTGCCACATGGTTCTGCTCTGCAGTGGGTTGTTTTGCTTAAAACTTTTGCAGTGGAGACAAGATCCTGAAAAAGAGCTGATGAGCCTGTTCTCATCTGAGTCTGCTGAATGTATGAACTGCGATGAATTATGTGCTCAAAAGCACTAGGAAGCGTCAGCATGGCTGAAATGTGCAGTAATGAACAGAAACAGGAAGCTGGCTTGCCTGCCCCCTAATCTTGCACTGCTTCCTTTCCCCCGTGGTGCCCAGTGCTCTGCCTGGCTGCCGAGGCACCTACCTCTGCTTACTGCAGCTGCCCCCCTAAGCATACTCTACAAATACACTGCAGTAGATGCAATGATGGAAGTATGGAGTATGCATTTATATTTAGTGCAAATAGAAGACACAGAGTGCATAAATGATAGTTAAATAATTTTATATCTATAGAATCATGGAATGGTTTGGGTTGGATAGGACCTTAAAGATCAAGTTCCAACCCCCCTGCCATGGGCAGGGACACCCTCCACTAGACCAGGTCGCTCAAAGCCTCATCCAGCCTGGCCTTGAACACCTCCAGGGATGGGGCATCCACAGCTTCTCTGAGCAACCTGTTCCAGTGTCTCACCACCCTCACAGTGAAAAATTTCTTCCTCGTATCTGCTCTAAATCTACCCTCTTTCAGCTTATAACCGTTACCCCTTGTCCTGTCACTACACTGCCTGATAAAGAGTGCCTCCCCATCTCTCCTGTAGCCCCCTTTAGGTACTGGTAGGCTGCTGTTAGGTCTCCTTGGAGCCTTCTTTTCTCCAGGCTGAACAACCTCAACTCTCTCAGCCTGTCCTCATAGGGGAGGTGCTCAAGCCATCTGACCCTCTTTGTGGCTCTCCTCTGGACCTGCTCCAACATGTCCAAGGCTTTTTTATGTTGGGGGGCTCTGGCAGCTGAATGCAGTACTGCAGCTAGGGTCTCACAAGAGCAGAGTAGAGGGGGAGAATCACCTCCTTTGACCTGCTGCTAATCCTTCTTTTGATGCAGCCCAGGATGCAGTTGGATTTCTGGGCAGCAAGCGCACACTGCCAGGTCATGTTGAACTTCTCATCCACCAATACCCCCAAGTCCTTCTCCTGAGAGCTGCTCTCAATCCGTTCTCTACCCAGCCTGTATTTGGGATTGCCTTGACCCACATGCAGGACCTTGGAGTTGGTCTTGTTGAGTTTCATAAGGTTGGCATTGTCCTACTTCTCAAAGCCTGTTAGGGTCCCTCTGGATGGCATCCCTTACCTCAAGCACGTCCACCATACCATACAGCTTGGTGTGTTGTCGGCGGACTTGCTGAGGTTGCACTTGATCCCACTGTCCATGTCTTCAACAAAGATGTTAAACAACACTGGCCCCAATACCAACCGCCGCAGACCACCACCCATCACCAGTCTCCACTTGGACATTGAGC
>NW_010145676.1:6119-46535 GCF_000699245.1 Pterocles gutturalis | reverse complement strand
GTGGTGGTCCTGACACCAAGACAATGAGAGAGTGGTATGTTACAGAAGTACCTTACAGTCTAGGAGTGGTACAATTATTGAGAAGACAATTCTTAGGTATACTGGGTACCTAAGTCATATGAATAACATTAATATGTATTTTCTTGATTTTTTTCTTGTGATTTTGGGTCCTACATGTTCTTATTCTTGAAAATTTCTGGAAGGGATTTGTACATATAGAGACTGACAATTTCTGAACACCGAGAGGTAAAAAAAACACCCCAGACTTTTGCAGAACTTAAAGTTGATAAGAACAAATAGATAATAAGGCACTAATTGTAAGGAAAAGTTTTTTTCTGATTTGGGTTTCTGAATATGTAGCAATGATGACAAGGGCATGATTATTCCTCATGGAGGTGTTGTTTAGAGGGTGTTTATAATTAAACAGAGATTTTTACAGTACTTTGTCCTGTCCAATTTGTTCATTTTGATGAAGGAATCAATAGTGCTAGCCACAATAATTTGGAAAATTAGTAGCAACTAATGTAACACAATATGCATGTCCTCCTTGTTATAATTGGCATTTAGGCACGGCCCTGACAGAGTGGCAGACAGCACATACACAGAGGCTGGAGACTCTGCAAACTGACAGCTGTTTAGATTTTGATCATTCTTCAGTTTCAAATGCATTCGGTGTAGCTGTGAACACAGATGAGGGTGCAGGGAAGCTCTACAAATTACAATGTCCCTGATAAGGATATCACTGCTAATTGAAGGAATATGTGTGTAACTTTTGCCAGTGCCAGTTTTGCTGTTTCTCTCAAGCTGTAAGGGCTTGAAGACTTCACTTAACTTGAGTCACTTGTACTGGGGCCTTAGAAGTACAAAAATTCCAGATGAAAAAATGTCTCAGGTGAAAACCTGAAACATTTTTTATCTTTTTTTATTTGTTTGTTTTGTTTTTTGTTTTTGTCTTTGTTTTATTTTATGGATTTTTTTTTTTTTTTAACCAGAGAATATGAGAAGGGAGAAATATCCTCAAGAAAGGATGAAGAATTCAAATTAAAAATTATTTTTGCTCTTTCTACTTGTTTCTACTTTTAGAGGATGAATAAATGTTGTGGTTATACTGAAGCAGGGAGGCATTTGTCCATGTTGGGACTCCCAGATGTGGGAGAACACAACCATACAAGCACACCTAATCCATTAATCATTCCACAGCACAAAAGAAAGAGAATAAGATCTGTGAAGATCTAGCCATGTCATTCTTGTGATGCAAATGAGCTTTTCTGGAGCTGCATACCTCAGCATTTATTAATTTGTATTGTGACCACTGTCTTGTTCCCAGCCCATCTAATCAGCAACTTACTTTTTATTTTCTAGTGGCCACTGTAAAAGGAATGAATGGCTTGTCCTACGTACAGTTTTTACTATGTTTCCAAAAGTATTAAGGCCTTATTTTTTTTCTTATAAAACTGTATCAAAGAACATGCAATTTACTGGTTTCACTTTAAGAGTTGCCCTGGCATTTGGGGAGGTGGTATGAGAGAGCAGACAGGAGACAGGGAGGGAACATAAGAACTAAAGTATTCTTGTAAATCTTGGCCATCTCTCTCTTAAAAGAAAAGAAGACACCAACACAACATTTGGAATTAGATGGTATGTTTTCATAGTGTATTGCACTATGAACATTCATTACTGGAATCACTGTATAGGTTATAGTCCAATAACATTTATTAAAAATGTCCTAGAAGCTTCAATCTGTACTGGGGCTGGTCTAGAAAAGTCCTCAGAATCAAAGATATATGCCTGGTGAGTAACCTCCCTCTCAGCTATATTTCTAGTCATTAATTGGGATTTAGATGGCATATAGAAACATTCTAGCATGTCTCATAGTGGTTGAATTCCTTCATAGAAGTGATAACAGGCACATGATGGGATTCTGCTGAGGAGCAGATTTTGGAAAGGAAATACATTATAAAATATGATGCTTGTATACTTCTAAATATATCTTGAAGTAATAGAGAGCATTTAATGCTACCTAGTTAATGATAGTATCAATTTGCCGTATGTTTTTAGAGTAAAAAACTAGTACTTTTCTTTTTATTCTCCGTTGCCACATCTACCCTTTACTTTTCACAAAGGTCTAAATTCTCCAGTGCAGAGGAATGAATGAAGGAAAAAGTTGTCCTTGGAAGCAGAGGGAATTCTCAGTTCCTTCTATCCATCAAAACTTTTAAGTAATGTGAAAAAAAATTACCATCTAGATTTGTGGCCAGGCTGGCATACGTGGAAAAAATTAGGAAGGAAAATAAGTCAGCTGAGATGTCAGTCAGAAGCTGTTTAAACTGTAATGATAAAGAGGATGAAAGAGTCTGTTCTAATTTTAATTAACACTAAGGGGACAGAAGGCAAAATTCACATTAACATTCTGAGTAATCTTGAACATTCATTGTTTTCTGTCAGTCTTAGCAGCCTATTTGAATCAGCCAGTCTTAGAAAATTGTATTATGATATATTGGTTTGATCACTTTCCTAAATCTGTTTGGAACACAGCCATCATTTAGTAAACTGCAGAACAAAGGTATCTAAAGTACTTCATAAAAAAAAAATTAAGAGAGTACATAAAACACACTTAAAATTTAAATTTCATATCTATATACCATTAAGGAACATAAAGTCATGCCTGAGGGACCAAACGTGATTTTCCTTTGTTAATATTTGAAACAAACCCTGTAAATACCATATATTCTTTCATCCATCTTTGAATTTGAAAGCATCTTTTTTCATAGTAATCAGACTGTACCTGGAAAACTTTATGTTGAGATTTACCTTGAAAACTGTACTAACAAATTGTGCTAAGATATCATAAACAAACAAATCATCAAACTGCATCTCCTCCCTTAGGTAGCAGTCATCTGATCTCTTAAAGAGTTAAAAACAGCAGAAGAAAAAGTTGCAGAACAAGTCCAAGTCACTTGCACAGTTAATTTGTTTTTGCTGAATTCATTTTTCTGTATTGATTTGTGATCTGGGCGATACATTGCAAGGAGCTGGACTTTTTGCAGACAAAAGCAGTTGCTTTGCTTTGTTTTGTTTATTCCAGTGCAGACTGTGCATATCATTATACAATTAAAATACATGAGTTTTTTTTAAAAAGAGGAAGAAATGTGAAGTTCTTCAGGGCTCATTTCATAATAGTCTCTGGGTACCCAATATAAAAAAATAAACCTCAAAATCTCAGGTCAGTCTTTGCCTAAACTTCTGAATACTTAGACTCTGGGTGCATCTACTTTCGATTAGATGTTCCCCTAGTGCCTAAGTTTGTGCCAGTAGATGTGCAATTAACAATTCACATCGTGAAATGGAGCAGCGAAGTGACGTGGTCTCATCACAGCCCCACAAGGACTCCCCAGTGAGGTATTCCCTCAGTTCAGGGCTTGCCTCCCAGGTAGATACAACGCCAGCCTAACACGAAACAGGAAAATTAAAGCTGCAGCAGATAAAATTGTTATAATATAGACTAGAACCAAACTGATCTCCTCTCTCCCCAGAGTGATCCCCAGTGACTAAGCAAGGAGTCTTTCCTATGCCTACTGGGATAAATGAATATCCCACAGCAGTTGGAGCATCTTTAGCAGCAGAGATTGAGATAGCTTCATCCTGAATGTTTTTTCCACACTGTTTAGAGCAGTTTTATCAGAGGTGACAGGAGTTCTTGTGGCTTCAAAGTACAAAAAGCAGTTTGAATGTTTCCTAATGAATAAAAGACAGGAATCTATTTCTTTCTCATTGTCTCATTTCACAAGAGAGAACTGATTCAGCACTGTTCTGTAGAGGACAGTTTATGGCTCCATCCCAAGCCAGAGCCAGATAACTGCATCCAGATGCACCAGTGAATCTCTTACACTGAGAATAAAGGCCTGTTCCTCTGCCTGGAATTTCTTATTTCGTATGTTAAAGGGTTTCGGGCTCTGTCAGCTGGCTTTTATACCTCCTCTTTTTAGAGAAGTATCTCCCCACTCTGTTCATAAAGTTCAGAGCATCAGCTTAAAAGCTAGTTTCCTTGCAGTTTGTTCAGAAATTTCTGTAAAATCTTTAGTGTCATTTAATCTAAATAAATAATTACAACTGTATGTTATTATTCTATTGTGCTTGACAGCACAAAAGCCTATTCCAAAGAGATTAAGGCTTCCTTCTTAGCAACCAGGTCTACTGGGAGAGGAAACAACAATTTCTGATCATAAACAATTACAAGGTTTTGTGATGAAAAATATAGATCAGAATGAAAATTAAATTTAAAATGTACCAGCCAGAGAATAACAAAATAACAAGTGAAACACTGTTAAAGCATTGAATGATCTGTGGGAGACAAATTTAATATGTTTGATTTCAAGTTTCACAAATCTTGGCAAGTAACCTACTCAGTGATATTAATTCTGGAATATCTCCATCTCATGCCCCAGCAAAATCAGGTTAGCCAAAACAGAAAACCTTCATCAGGAGAAACTGAGGGTTATCAACCTTAAGATATTTATCTTACAGTCCAGCCGCTGTGATGCTTCCCTGAAGATGAGGTACTTTTTTTTGTTCATGATCTTTCCCTGTCTATGTACCCTGCACGTAGCAATGGCCATGTCTGTCTCTGTTTCATCTCAGAGTAAAAAAAAAAAAAAAAAAAAAAAAAAATTTGAAAGACTTTCCCAGGAGTATGTTTTTCCAAATTGGTAAATTGTTGTGCAATATTTCAGTTCTGATTTGTTGATGGTTTTAGTCAATGGCTACAATGAAAGCCTAACCAATGGAATTCATGATGACTATCAATGACTACCAGTAGCAGGTGTATGGAGCCAACATATTCTCTTACAGCTGCGAGGTCTTGCGTATATTAAGAGTTCTTTCATCACAGAATCACAGAATCACAGAATGTTAGAGATTGGAAGGGACCTCGAAAGATCATCTAGTCCAATCCCCCTGCCGGAGCAGGAACACCTAGATCAGATCACACAGGAACGCATCCAGACGGGCTTTGAATGTCTCCATCAGTTACAACAGTGAGGGCAACACTGTGAGAGGTGCTGTATAGCAGTCTTTCTACAGTGTTTTTGGTACTATTTTGATTGGAGTTTTCCCCCAGCAGAAAAGTAATTGAAAACCTATAAACTGTCTGTATTAATTCCTAACATTAACTGTATTGATGATGATGGCAAATAACCATAACATCCATTAGTTTAGACAGGAAAACAGTATTCATAAATATTTTCAAAAGTCATGCCTAAATTGTAAAGCATTAGTCAAACTGTCCAGTACCGATTCAAACAGCACCTGCTGCTGACATTTAACGTTATCAAGACAAACATCATGATGAAGAAGAAGAAGAAGAAAACAATAACATTTTCTCACTTCTTAGCCTTACTGTCTTACTGCTGTATCATTTCATACAAATATTGTGCTGAAAAAAATCATATTTTGGGGAAAAAGAAAAGCTAAACTACAAAGGTACAGAATTAATCTTACAATGCAGAACGGTAAATTGGAATTGTCAGGAGTTGATGACAATTATAAAGCAAATGGGAAAAGAAAGGACATACCACATTACTTCCTATTTAGGTTATCCACATGAAGAGCTGCCTAGCTCAGCCTTATCAAAATGCCGTTCTTCAGGATGCCAGTAACATATCATCTATCAGCACAAAATGTGCAAACAGCTATGCTGCCACTTTTTGACTGAGGCATTTCCAAACACAGGTGAGCACTATGTTATACCGATAAGTTGTTTCTCTGTGGAGCCTTGTTCAGGTGGAATTTAATACTGTGTGCGTGCAGAGAACAAGGAGAAGAAGATTATGCAGGAGATGGATAGGCATATTTCAAATTGCTTCCCTCTTATATTCTTTCACCAGGATGAGATGCATGAATGAATATTTAGTAGAAGAGGAAAGCAAAATGATAAGAACACACTTTTTTGCATAGGTCCACAATAATTCTTTCTGTAATAGTCCCTTTTTTCTGTGCAGTGGGTTGAGACTATTCTTGCTGTGGTTACAAAAGTAAAACAGCTAGATTCAATAAACACTGTTCTACTCTGAAAAATATATACTCTGTATATAAATTAGATTGCATAGTTCATTATTTTTCTTCTATCTTCAAAAAGATTTTTGATGTTAATATTTGGCAAGCTTTTTGCTAGCATCGGGTGAAAGATTTTCAAACCTTTAATATTCAAAGAACCATGTTACTGGAAGGAAAAAAAGATTTTCTGAATCTATAACTATGACTCACTGTAAGGTTACTTGTTGGGAATGATCTAGTAAGACTGCAAGAACGAAGCACAACACATGTTTTACTTTGGTTTCTACTGTCTGATTAGAACACTGTTTTCACCCACTGCACAAATGGCCATTTATTGTTATTATAAAAGTACAAAGCAGATTTATTTTTGAGAGAGAACATGTTGCAATACATGAATCTCTGTAGTAGATGTTCTCTACAAGTCAAAATTAATTTCCACATCTTGTCTGCTGTGGTGGTGGTGTTGTGATTACATATAATGAGTACAAATGTTCCCTTTTTTATGTTGCTTCACTTGAGAGGACACCTCCTGAATATTTGGTATGTGGCTGCAGTAAATGTTGAATGGACTATAGAGAGAACTGAGCCCTATTGTCCCGTTGCAGGATCTGGAGGTTTGATGCGTAACATTCTATAAGTGTCAGAAGGAAAGCAAACTCTCTTCAATACATGAGAACTGCTGAAATTATTCATGCCACCAGCATAAACTTGTTTTGTTTTGGGGTTTACCATACTAGCATCATTTAGATGGTCTTGCATTTGCCTTTCTTTTTTATGAACATTCTTAGGAGTATTAAAGATTTAATAAAAATTCTAAAATATTTCTCTTGATTATGGTTTGGACTATTGAAAGAGGGTGAGAGGAATTTCTTGTTGTCATGGTTTCTTTTGTCAGGATAAGTCCACAGCACACTTTCCCAAATCAGTAAGGCCTTTGACACAGACTCTTTATTTCACGGCCAGACTCTTCAGGATGCCCAGATCTTTTGATGAGCAGCAGTAGTGAATTCCAGGGATGCTGAGTTGCTCCAGTTGCTAGTCTGCAAGGCACAGCAAGTATAGACAGACCAAATTCAAGCTGTTCCTGAAAGTATTCCGTGGTCTGTTTTTGACACAGGCCATTACTTCATGATTATTTACAGAGGTACTACAGATACTGACGGAGTTGGAACCTCAAGGTGTAGATGGCATTATTGTCAGTTTTCTGAGCTGAGGATCAAGGCTCTGGAAGGCACAAGGGTATCTGGGAGGATAAGGCCTAGCTGTGTTGGTGGTATTTCCTGATAGTGGCTTCCTACACCACCACGAGATGAAGTTCCATGAGCTTGCCAAGTGACAGCTGCCTCATGAAGAAAAATAAAAAGAGACAGCCTTTGCAGACTGGCTTGCTAACTGAGAACTTTAAATTAGGTCATGTCATTAGTATTACTTTTTTAATCAAACTGGCAGAGAGTATGTGAATGAAGGTGAGAGGAGTACACATATTGTAATGAATGGAGGGCGAAGAAAGTGAGTAGTAAATCAAATTGATTAATAACCTATATGAATATTTATTTATGCAAGAAATGTAAACAGCAGCATCTTATAATTATGATCACATGTATGACTTAGTTGGAAAAACAGAAATTTGGTGAAGTCACGTGACTGGAACAGCAACATGCCTAGGAAGGATTGGCTAGGGAAAAAGGAGTCATGGCACAGTTTGTACATTTGAGCACAGTTTGTACATTTGAGCAATGTAAACACTTTCCTAGAATCATAGAATTGTCAAATGGTTTGAGTTAGAAGGGAACTGAAAGATCCTCTAGTTTCCAACCCCCCTGCCATAGGCAGGGACACCTCCCACTGGACCAGGTTGCTCAAAGCCTCATCCAGCCTGGCCTTGAACACCTCCAGGGATGGGGCATCCACAGCTTCTCTGGGCAACCTGGGCCACTGCCTCACCACCTTCACAGTGAAAAATGTCTTCCCAATATCTAATCTAAATCTACCCTCTTTCAGCTTATAGCCATGACCCCTTGTCCTCTCACTATACTCACTGCCTGATAAAGAGTCCCTCCCCTCCTGTAGGCCCCTGGAAGGCTGCTACAAGGTCTACCTGAAGCTTTCTCTTCTCCACGCTGAACAACCCCAACTCTCTCAGCCTGTCCTCATATGGCAGGTGCTCCAGCCCTCTGGCCATCTTCATGGCCCTCCTCTGGACCTGCTCCAACAGGTCCATGTCTTTCCTGTGCTGAGGACTCCAGAGCTGGATGCAGTACTCCAGGTGGGGTCTCATAAGAGCAGAGTAGAGGGGGAGAAACACCTCCCTCAACCTGCTGGTCACACTTCTTTTGATGCAGCCCAGGATACAGTTAACTTTCTTTGTGTTATCCAATAAATTGTGCCTACTGAAAGTCTGTGTGTGATAATAATATCTGAGGTCACTGCTAAATGAGAGTGATCACATGGATAAGGTTTTTTTGTGATCAATTATTGGAGTTCACCAAAGCAGAGATCTTAGATGCAGTGAAAAATTTAAACTGCCTGGACAACCATTCAGAAAAAAATGCAGTAGAATACAGACTGACAAGCAAGTTTTGGAATATGTTGGACATATTAAAAAAAAAACCAAATAAACAACAAACAGTTAAAGGACAAAATAAGTGGAGTGAATGTGTATCTAGTTTTGTCTAGAACCTGGTGTCTTTCTCTGACTGAGTGGATCTGTCTGAAATAATGAGGCTATCATGAAGCTTAGATAAGCATTAAAAAGGAAAACACAAAGTCTGATAAAGGAGGTAGAGATATCAGGAGAATAAAAAGGTGAGAGAAGTATATGCGTACCTTCACACATTTACTTTAAAAAATCTGGACCATAAGATAACTTTGAGAAGTGCCTTAATGCCTTTACTAATGTCACAAAGGGAGTCAGGCTACTACAATTCTATTAAACAAGGCTAACTCTCAGACGGTTGATGTGCTTTTCCTCCAAATAATGAAGAAACATGACATTGGCTGCTCAAAACCAGAATCAGTCGGTTTGCAAATGGCCAGCTGAGAGGAAGCTTGTGGTAGGATTAATGTCACCGGTTACAGCCTGTACAAGAAAACCCACAGCCAATTATTTTATTTAAATGACAAGATTTCTTAGCAAAAATAGTTGTGGCTATTCTAAGTATTTTGAGAAGGATGATTATAGTTTCTGAGGCTACAGCTGTGAACAACTGTAAGGAACTATATTTCTTAAACCTTCAATATGAGCAGTTTTCTAGAAATGAAGTGAAAATTTGTCACATTTAGAAAACAAAAGGATATGGCACAAATTGCAACTTCCTAACAGTTTTCAAATTGTGGAAGGGAAGGAAAAAACCAAGTCACAAACCCAGAACCCACATCTGATTTTGCCAAACTTGTGAGAACAAACATTGTTCATATTATATAAGAGATTACTTTAACAGTGGTTTTAGCTGCAGCACAGCCTGCAAAATGTGACTAATTATCTCCTACAGCTCTAAGAATCTCATTTCCCAAAGGAGTAGTGACAATAAAACTTTGTCCTTATAGTACTTTTCATTTGTGAGTCTAGAAAAGATTTATAAAATTCACTAATTAAACCTCACAAACCTCAAGAGAGCAAGTAAAGCAATAGTTTACTAATTTTTATGGATGCTGCACACCCAACTAGTGTGTCTTGCCAAAGGTCACACAAAGTCAGAGACAGAGCTAGGAAGAGATCAAAAGACATTCTTCTTTCCTAAAGGCCAATGGCATAGGAGTGCCCAGCAAACAATGCTTCTGCTGCAGTTCAGATTGCTGCAAGCCTGTATCCATTAAAATGTCACTGACCAGTCTCTTGCTATAGTTTTCATCCTCCTTTTTCACTCTGCTTTGTGTATTAAAATGTAAACAGTAACTTTCCGTATATTAGGTATAATAAATTAGCCTTTTGCAGGGCAGTTAGAATAAGTTTAAAATTCTTTAAATATTTGTTCAGCATGTATTTGAAGTGTTCTGAGAGAATGTGCAGTTTATTGACCATGAGCAAGAAATAAAGGAAGACTGTAAAGGGGAATTTCTGAATTTAAAATGCATGTAAGACAGACCCTGTTAAGTAACAGACATGTATGATACTGTAATAAATGCTTCACATTCCATTCCTACAATCAGGGAAATGTATATTTTAATATATCTGCAGGAACATTTTGGGACATCTGTTTGCGTATCACTGAAGAATGCTAGTTAACTCCCCAAATCACTATATTACTGAATGCCTCAAGGAGTATTAAGTCCATCACAAACCGACAAATTCTCCATCTGAAAACAATCTGCTTGTCTAGATGAAGCTGCAGAACAAACAGAAACAGCCATTAACCTGATGGACTGGACTGTGTCCAAATCACAGTTCAAGCTCAAAGGCAACATGAAGCGGGAAAAAGAAGAGAGAGGTCTGGGATGGGAAATAACTCAGAAAAAGCATGGTTTTTGATTTGCTTGTTCTCAGTTTTACCTATATTATATATATATATATATATAATTGCACCAGCATTCACTGAGATGGAGAAAAAGTAGCAAAGAAAGCAACGGAATGGTTCTGTTTGCTAAAGAGACGTTCAGCTTAACAGAGGTGCAATTTAAGAAATAAATTTTATTACAGGAGTGAGATGAGTACACCATGATTTGAAAGAAAAGCCATGTGCAACAGAATACCTTAAAATTCCAGGGAATGGACTGACCTACACTCCCCCACATTCTCAAGACTGTAAAAAGAAAATGAGGGGAAAATTCAGATATATATAAATGGTTTGATGGTTTGTTTGGATGCCCATCTTTTGCTAAAGAAGGAATAAATTATTTTCTCTTTTGTACAAAGCTAGGTGTACACTTTATGTGAATGAACTTAAAACTTGTATGCCCACAACACTGAAACTGTGGGAACCTGGTAGGTCTCACACCTGTGGAAGGACTTAGGGACAGAGAGATTAGGGCTTTTCTGTGATACCTAATGGACTCTTATCAGGCAATGAAATCTGAGATGTAACAGGCTTCAGATCCTATTCCAGAGAAGTGGGCTCAAAAGCAGTGTCTCGAATGTTAAACAGAAGTGTATCAGATATCAGTTCCAGGTTGGGAGGGCAAATGGCAGCAAATGGTCATTTGGCCAAAGGAAAAAAATGGTTAGGGCTAGCTCTTCTACCACCAGATTTGTTGAGAGAGAATGAGATTGCCCAAAACAGAGGTAGGGTATGAAGTTCAAAGTTGTGTGCCCGGAGCATTTAAACTATGGGCAGTTAAGCAGTGCAGGCAATCCAGAATGATCAAAATCATTTTTTAGTGCCTTTTTTTTTTTGGACTGCTGATATACCCAAACACAGCTGCTTGAAAAACACTAGTCTCTGTCAAAGCTGTGGCAATTGCCCCAAGAGTTTTGCAGGAATTTGCAGCAAGTAGATGGGAAGAGGAAGAGGAAGAGGAAGAGGAAGAGAAAAAATATGCACTGTGCATTTTTCAATGATAGCTTCTAAGTGTGGGCCAAATTCCTCAGCTTTTTCTCATACTAAAAAAGAATTAAATCACAAGGCCATCTTGCCTGAAGTCAAGAGTTACTCATCTCAGGGATTATAGAAACAGGATCCTAGATTAGATATTAACCTTGTAGCCTGATATTGAGAAGACCGGTTATTTAGTGGTAGGAGGAAAATGAGAACAATTTCCTAGTCTCTAAGCCCTCATTCCTCTTTATATGTGAACAGATTCTCATATAAAGAAAGACAAACCAAAATTCTGTGAAGTGTCTGCAAAGTAATTAATCTTAGAGGGGAAGGATGAAAACATGAAGTGTTATCAGTAATTTATTTTGCTGTGAGTAGGTTAGACCTTACCAAATCTGAAATGCTAACTCAAAGAAAGAGAAGGCAAGTAGTCAGCCACTGTCTGTTGACATCACCTCATTTCTCTGTTCCAGCAAAATTATCTTGACAATTGTGCATAACAAGTCTTTAATTATGAATATCTGGGATTGTTTATAAACCTTAGTGTGGGGATTTTTGTTTGTAGTTAGATTTAAATCTTTGGTAAGATATCAAAATATAAGCATTAAACTATTGTGTTATATACAGCAAGCCCCGTGATTTCTAGAGTTAAATGGGTTTTATAACAATTAATGTGGCTTATTGTTCTAAGGCCTTGATTTGCCTTCTAAATCACAGGTGCACACTAACAGTATCTTGTAACATCAGCTTCTTCTTTGCATGTGTTAGTGATTTGCATGCCCTCTAGATGATAGAACAGATACACCTGCATGCTGAAGGGCTGAATTAAATCATTAGTCAAGGCTTATGTGAGGCTACTTTGGGTCCCAATGTAGCGTTTGATTATAAGCACCTTGTTCTTCATTTGCTTCTGCACTTCTGTTGCCTGAGTTATTCTGCCTCTTTCAGCAGAACGCATTGCCTGGAGGGAAGCAGTCATGTGCAGTTTCCTAGGTCACCATCAAGTCAGACAGCAGTCATAAATACCTTTAGAAAAAGGAGTATCTATTTAACAACGGAGGAGAGTGAGTCATCTTGAGGACTTTAATTAATTTGTAAACTCTGATGTTCTCTTATGCATAGTCATAGCCTAGTGCTACATTTGTGCAGAATAATGTGTATTTAGTATACAGGAACAATGAATTCTGGTGAATCTTTGTAACACTTTTATATTCCTAAAGAAGACTTCAGAGGAAATATTCTGTAGGAGTAGGATGCCAACACAAGGATGCCTGCCTCTCTCTGTTGTCTACAAAGGAAATCAAGAGTAATGAGAGAAGACGTCCTACATCTAGAATTATGTCTGTGATAATATGAATAACACCTAGGAAACCATCCAGATGCTTTGAGTCCGAGTCAAGTGCTGATCCATAAAATCACCCTTATTAGCTCTGCAGTACTAATCCCACTCTTTGTAGAAAACAAAGCATTTGTGTGTATTCCTTAATTTCCTGTCAAGAAAACATTGACCCACTAATTCTAATCTTTGCATACTTTTATCTTATTGTTTATACTGATTTTTTTAAAAAAAACCAACATAACTGATTATACGAAACTTATATTTTCGACATTTGATGGATTAAAAAAAAGGTGTCAGAAGAAATTCCAGGAAAAGAGTTAAGTCTCTTGCTCTCTTTCTGTTGTTTTATCATTACTATTATATTATTATTATTATTTTTATTTTGGTTTTTTAAAAAATTATAATCATGTTTTGATCTGCTTCAGAAATGGAGTTTTCTGTGATGCAAAAATATTGTATTCATCTGATTTACAGTTACAGATGTCTTCTCCCTTAGCCCTTTGCCACACTCAGTTTTACTTTTCCAAACAAGACCTTGGCCATCATATGTTTACATGAAATGTCACTGATCTTACTGCTCAGTGCTAGCTGAGGAATATCCATCCTCTCTCCTTTCTTGCTTCTCCTCTGATCCTATGATTCTATGATCTTCTATGATTCTATGAGTCTCAGTTATGGTGTGTTACTGGGAACCACAGGATGTCAGCTTACCATTTTGAGACCTAGACCCTGTCATGTGCTCCAGGGCATTCCTATGGGTTCAGTAGTGATGCTGCATGAATCGTGCTAGCGATCCTTCCAGATCCAGAGTACATGTATGTCTGGGTAATGTTGCATGCTGACCTACACACTGACACTAAAACCAGGAAAACTGAAGTAATTATAAATCTGGAAAGGGCTTTTTAACATTAACTTAGTCAAGGGGTGTGAATTCAGGACTGATTGTTTAACTTGTGTGTAACTGCTACTCAGGTAGATACAACAGTACTAACATACACATAAAAATGTCTGCATAATGCATAATATGGAAAGGCAGTAATACAGAAAAATCTCACGTAACTCTAGAAATTCCTGTTTAAAATAAAGTTACAAGTTATTTCAAGAGAGAAATTCCTTGCACAAAAAGATCTATTCAAAGCTGCTAAATCTTTATGTTGTTAGTTCACTCAGAATATTATTTTTAAGGTGTAAACAAGTCTCATTTGATTAAATATTTATTAATTATGCATAAACCATACTGAACTAAATTGAAAAATTATCCCGTTATGTTTCCAAATCCAATGTAATTAAGTAAATAAACAGAATTAAAGATTTCTCTAATCCTTCCTTAGTTTCCAGAAAGAGGTTGATTAGATAATGTATTTGCTGAGGTTCCACGCATTCCACACAATGTACACACGTACACGATGTACATGAGAGTGCGTATGTGTGTGTGTATATATATATATATATAAACACAGAGAAAGCTAGATAAATTAAACCAAGGGCAAGTCTTTGGCCAGCAAATGATGAAGAATTATAAATGTTGCAATGCTTAGCTTTACCTTTGTTACAAAGTAGAATAGAGTTTAACTCTTGTTTGGCATGTTTGAAAGATACTGCTCCCTTCAGAAAATGTTATTTCAAAAAAAAAAACCAACAAACCCCTTCCAAGATGCCTCACCCCTGATTTAGCACATCTGTGATGATGTCATTACTGTCACTGTATGATGCACAAAGAAGAGCTGATGACATGCGGTACAAAGCTATCTGCCCTGAAAGATGCTTCTCGGAAATTTACTCCATGCAGTTTGGCATACCTCACTAAATGTAACATGGAATATGTATGTCTCATTTACATGAGCTGCATGCAAGAGTTTCCAGGAACTAACATGCTGTGTTCAATGTGAAATGCAAGTCAAAGTGATTTAAAACAATTCCTCACACCTGAACTTTTAGTCAGAACTGAATATAGTGATTTCCATAAGATTTCTGATTTCTGCTTGAGAGTAGAAGAGATGACATATCTTTGTGTCTCTCCTTGTGATTTCTCGAGAAATGCATGTAGCACTAAACTTTTAGTTTATAGTCCTATGGAGGTGAGGAATTTCTGATCCTGAAAAGCTTAATCGAGAAAAGAAGGAAGCTAAACTTTGCTTTGCTTATGACGGATACTTTTTGGAGCAGGGTGTAAGAGTATATTAAATGTTTACATTTGTCCTATGACAAAATATGGTAATCTTAAGTAAATGTGAAACTCCTCACAGTTGCATGCTTGTTCTGTCAATCACAGTTTATTGCAAGAAACAGTAATGAGCAGGAAACATCTGTTCAATGGTGGGCAGGTTGTCTGTTCTGTCACTTGTAGCACATCAAGCTGATATGTCCCATGATTTCTGGAGAAGTTTGTGTATTTCTGTCCTGCATCAACAGTTCTGAAAAAATTAAATGAATATTTTCAGGAAATTTTGATATAATGATAGCCGCCAAAATCCTTAAATAATTGAACTTATTTCAGACATTGCAAGGTTTTACATACACAAAATATAGCATGGTTCAAGAACCATGCCGAAGGCAAGCATTCCAGATCACAAACATCGTGTGGATATTCTCCCATATAACAGGAAATTCTAAGAAACATTTCTTACTGGCCACACAGAGAAACAGGAAGCACTGAAAAAGGTGAAAACTTGAAAACTTTATATTTGTCTCTCTCTTGCAATATATTTCTAACAGGTCAATGAAAGAGACAAAATGCTCTTTAAATAAGATTGGTAAATTTACTGACAGAATTCAGCTTTGGTGTGGAAAATATTGCATTTTTCTCTCTGGTCTGTAAGGATATCTTACTTCTTCAGCAGGTCAGGATGCAACTCCAGAAATCTTTCTTGAGTGTAACTGAGCTTCAGATCCAGATAGACATATTTGCTTTGATGAATATGGAAAACTAATACTATTTATTCATTTAATTTATATTTGTACTTCCAAATACAAGAGAAGTTGTTAAGCAATTGTCATGGTTTACCCAGCTGGCAACAAATACCATGCAGCTGCTCGCTCACCCCAGGCAACTGGGGGAGAACATGAAAGGGCCTCAATCCTAAATGTAAAGTTGAATCCTAAGCCATTAATTGTGGGCTATGCTCCCTCTTAGCCTCTTGTGCACCTGCATGGTAGCAAAGCCGGAGAAGCTGAAATGTCCCTGATTATCTTAGCAACAACTCAAAATATCAGTGTGTTATCAACATTCTTCTCAGCACAAATCCAAAACACAGCCTCATACTAGGTTACTACGAAGAAGGTTAACTCTGTCCCAGACCAAAACCAGGACAGCCATAAATGGTCATCCAATGCTCACCAAAATTTCGCTCTAGGAAGTGATGTTTTTTTCTTGGGTATTTCTATTTCTTTTTTGAAAGTTTATCTATTACTTATTTTGAAGTCTGTAGGATTTATAATCTGGATCTTTCAGCTGGGTTAGTATTTTTAGTAGTCTAAAACTGGATAAAAGGAAGCTGATTTGTTTGTCATACTAACACTTTATATGCAGGATTTTGATGAATTACTCAAGTGCATATTACAGCTACTTAAACTGCTCTCTGGGGGTTCAAGCATTGCTTTCAAGTGTGGGAGGGATTCAGAAAACATTTTATACATCACAATTTCCCTGAAATTCACTGAGCCATCTCTGTTTCATTGCTTTATCTTTATAGATGTGAAGTGAATGACACAAATATAATTTCATTTGCTCATGTAGGCCCTCAATGAGCCCTCTAAGATATGGTTCATTTTTAGTGAGTGTTATTCCAAATAATGGAGAAGGGAAAGAACTCCTGTTATGAATAGGATGCAAGTTAGTAGTCCCAATTGTTAGGCATGAGAGCTCTCAGATATTTGATGGTGTATCCTCTCAATTCTTCTCTTCTTGCCCTATGTCTCAAAGAATCATGTGGGGCCTGGTTTTATAGCCTCATTTCTGCTTAACTCCTGGTTACTTGTGGAACATATGCTGACTATACCACACAGACATGATGCTGTTACTAAACCTGTAGCCTTTCTGAATGCAAAGTCTGTAGGAGAACACAAAACCAGTTTTCTAATAATTTTGTCTTATGACCATTATAAAAAAGCACATAGCTTTATGGCAATTTATGATAGTACATCTGCTGAGCTACAGGAGCTTGGAAAATCTATCCTGCTAATGGTATCCTAAACTAAAATTATTATTCGTTCATTAAATTGCAATAAATAGAAGAAGAGCTAATGCAATAAAGTTAATAGGCCTGCTGGAGATATTTACAGTGGCTAACAGTACGCATAGCACTCAGATAGATATGAATCTCACTGGGAAATCCATTTCAGTATAAAGCCTGTAAAAGTGGAGAGTGAGAATGCAGTGGATCTGTGCTCATGGCAGGCTTTTGAAATGTGTCACTTGACAATGAAGTCATATCTGGATGCACCCATTACTTCTTAAAGCTATTTCTAGATCTATAATTACAGTATATAATTACAGTATATATTTCTCCTATTCTTCAGGTGGTGCTATTTCTATCGCCTTTGAAAAACCTATCTATATACAGTATGACTAATGTCAAAAATAATGTTTTAGTGATATGCAAAAAATTAGACCTAAAATGGAAGTGGTTAAAGATGTCCATATTTTTGTAACAAAGCTGTAGACCGTAATTGCTGTAAGTAATTAACGGAAAATGGTAATATAAAAAGACTCCCAAATCATGTGTCATTAGGCCTATTAAATGCTTTTTTGATTCTCTTTCATTTGCAGTATTGAATGAGCATTTAACACTTAACTTTCTCATCGGTCTAAATTAGAATTAATTGACAGCATTAAGATTTCAGTTGTTTTGCAGAAACTGTTCAGTAAGGACATATAGCCCACTAGTTAATGTTTGCACATATATCTTATTTGCCCAACCTTCCCTGTATATTAAGAAATCTCTGCTTGTATACACCTCAGTCTTGGTTCTGTGAATTATTCTGTCTTTCTCTCTCTAAGTATTATTAACATTTCCATTATATTTTCAGTACAAAACAACATTTGGTAAATGAATGATGCACCTTTTTTCCACCTTTTCCACTGTTAAGCTTGCTGTCCTTATGATTTATGGTACTATATGTTTTCCTGAACTTTGTCCAAAAGAACTTAAAATTTGGGATTTAAGACAAACATTCTCCTCTAATTTTCAAAGTTATATATTTTTTAAATATATAAATTTTTAAATCTAAATTTCAAAGTTATATTTCAAACAAATAGGTCAGGCAAAGTATGTAAAGGGCAATGTGATGATCCAATATACTGATATAACAGGCAACAATACTGCCTGTAGGGAGAAAGTTGACATGCAGGGGAAATAAAGTTGAAAATAACAGTAAGACAAAAAGCTTGAAGACGCTAAACAATATTAGATACTAGATAAAAAGGGTGAATTTTTATGCATATGGAAAAGAAATAGTATGGACGCAGTTACATTCTCCAGCTGTATTCAGACTCTAGCATTTGCCTGAGAAGAATCACACATCTCTGTGACAGATCTACTTTCTGTGCCTCTACAGTCAGTTTACCTGTGATGTACAACTGTGTCACAAGAACTTCTATAAAATGTCTTACAATTAAGACTTTCAATGTGTGTTTCGTTTTGATGGCATATATTGGGTTTGTGTGGCAAGGTTTTGGCAGTGGGGATCCACAGGAGTGGCTTCCATGAGAAGCTGCTACAAGTTGTATGGTGGTGAGTATCCTTGCCTGTCATGCAGGAGCTAGACCTCGTGGGAAACCCACAATGGAGCAGGATCCTGACAGGACCTGTGGACCCATAGAGAGAGGAGCCCATGCTGGATCAGGTTTTCTGGCAGGACTTGTGACCTTGTAGAAGGGATCCACACTGGAGCAGTTCATGAAGAACTCCAGCCCGTGGGAAGGACCCACATTGGAGAAGTTCGTGGAGGACTGTCTCCTGTGGGAGGGATCCCACTCTGGAGCAGGGGAAGTGTGTGAGGAGCCCTCCCCCTCAGGAGGAAAGAGGGATGGAGACATTGTGTGACAAACTGACCACAACCCCATTTCTCGCCCCTCTGTACCACTGGCCAGGAGGAAGTAGAGAAAATTGGGAGTGAAGTTAAGGCCAGGAAGAAAGGAGGGGTTGGGGTAAGGTGTTTTCAAAACTGAGTTTTTATTTCTCATTATCCTACTCTGATTTGATTTGTGGTATAGGACATTAATTTTCTCAAGTCTGTTTTGCCTGTGACAGCAATAGGTCAGCGATCTCCCTGTCCTTATCTTGACCCACGAGCCTTTTGTTATGTTTTCTCTCCCAGTCTAGCTGAGGAGTGGGAGTGACAGAGTAGCTTAGTGGGCACCTGGCATCCAGCCAGGGTCAACCCACCACATAGTATTACATTGTTCCTTTTTATATTATTATTATTTTATGACAGCAAAGATTATTTTAAACATACAGTACAACACCACCAAGAGTTGTTTAAAGAAGTGTGCGTTGCTCATGTCCACACTACTCTGAAATATTGCCCAGCTGAGTAGCTACCGGAAATTCTTAAATACAAGTTATCATAAACAATATATCTCTTACTAAAATATACAGAATTTTTTAGCCAGGACACCCTGCCATGTGCTAATCACACTGCTCTAAGCACCTTACTAATATGCCAGTACAGCACTTCATCTATTAAAATCTAGTGCGGCATTCAAAGGACAAAAGGAAACACAACCTATATGTAAAATCAAGAATTTATTGTTAATAGAACTGAACTTTGAACAATCTAATAAGAAATATCTATCTATCTATCTATCTATCTATATATATATATATTACTCCAGGTCTCATGGTTGTGGAAAAAGAGAAAAGGAAAAAAATACAGTAAAGAATGGTGTTGCAGAAAAGGTGTCAATAGTGACAGTGGAAATGGTTACACAGGAGTTGCTACTTATTTTCTCTGCTGTTGTGCTCAGCCTTTCTTGGCTGCTCAAGGTCCTACCATTCCTGGTGTCATTCTAAGGAGCACGTTACAAGTCACCAGTCTCTTGCCCAGGAGTGTGATGTTCATTGTCTATTTCTGCACCTCTAAGGTCCACTAGAGGCTAATCTTTTTTTTAACTTTTCTACCCTGCTTTTAGACCTTGATCTTTGTTATCTTCATCTGCACGTTACATCCACATTTTTAAATGTGGAATGCCTCACTATGCTAGATACTTGCCCTTGGTTATCTTTGGTACACCTAAAAATGTTTTTGCCCATTTCTAAGGTATTGTTTTCTTTAACTGTTTCTTTAATGGAGTATAGATCAATTGTTTGCAGCTCTGGGGTCTCCAGTGCCATCCATCCTGTGTCCCTTTTCTTATCACTGTATGCCAGCATTCCTCTGCACTGCATCCTCTATCCCCACTTTTGAGGACTCTGCTCCTCTATCATGTCTGTATTCTTCTGTACTATACCATTATCCTAGGGCCATAAATACTTAAAAAAAAAAATTGATACCTATATAAAAATTATGGTTATACCACATACTTCATTAAAGATAAGCAAAAGTAAAAGAAAATAATTAAAAGCTACTCCTTCAATTAGCTGTTGCAGCTCAGTCAACTAAAGCAAATCTTTAGTCAGGCCAAGACAGATTCAGACAAGACCTGGCAAGTTCACAGGCCTTGCAAAGTATGACAACTGTGTTATACATTAATCACATAATCTTCACAAATTTCTTCATATGACATTTTTACTTACAATTATACTTCATGTCTGCAACATTGTCCTTCTTCAGAGACAGCTCTTTTTTTCTTTTTCAAATAAAAAAAAAAAAAAATAGACTTACAGTTTCTGTACCAAAAGAAAAAAGTTTGTATGTCGTATTATACAGGCTGGCAATGGATTTGATTTGTTGTAAATTATAAAAAATAGTTTAGTTTCATGTTAGCCTTTGATGCTGCAGCAATTTCTGTTAGGACACACTGTTATGATCTGACATGTGCGTTAGGGGCCATAAAGTAATTGATTGTTCACAGTATATGTACACAGGTGCACACTGTCTCTCTTCATCTGTGCACATACTAAAATTATCTAAGAAATTGGGTGAATGGAAAATTTACCTCACAAAATGTTGTAATCCGTACATCTTTATTATAGCAGAGCTGGCATGCAGCAGAGTGGGGATCAGTTGTCACTTGTTACAGCTGTTCAGAAATCTCCATAAAAAATAAACTGGAAGACCAGAAATGGCATGAGATGTTGAAAATAACTGCATGGACATGCTTCCTACTGCATTACTTAAGCCCAAAATATCTAAGAGAATACACAGAAATAATCTGTGAGGTTTGGAGTACGTGTATACCTTAAATGTCTAGTGCTTTATCTCTTTGAAAAAGAATAATTGAATCCAAGTTTTTTGGCTTAGCCTGTGGAAATATTTTGTCTCATATCCCCAAATAGGCAAACCTTGACTGCAGGACTAGCTTGTGGGAAAGAGAAACTTAGATAAAACAACTGGATTAAACTGAAGCCCTGCATATTTGGAGCCCACTGCAAAGAGCTGCAAATCAAATGAGTTTGGGGGTTGCTTTAACATTTTTGATTCTACACTATAAACATCTATGGTTGAATTGGTCACTCCAGGTTCTCTTTGCAGCAATAGATGGAGGCATTTTCAGGGCATGATTCACCTCCTTCGAGCGAGAATAAATTCTGTTCTAAAAAATGGATATTTTTCTCCCACTGCAATGAACAGACCAAATGGAATTGGTCCATGTACATGATAACTAGGCCATGGATGTCCAAAATCAAATGAAAGGAGTCCCACCTGGGACTTTCACCTTGAATAATACCAAGACCAAAAGCCATGGAGTTCATGGCACTTTAGGGATCAGGTAGTATCACTTCACAGCAGTGTGGTGTACAGCTTAAAAGGGCCACTCTGTCATGTTGCTGATGATTTGTTGCCCTGGACTTTTTTTGCTCCTCGATGTTGAAAGCCTTTTTTTTTTTTTTTTTTTTTTCCCTCTTTAATTTACGTGTCTTTATTTTGCAACTGAAGCAGCATGCTTTAGCTCCTGGGTTTTTTACCTCCATAGTTTCTCATGTCACTGTCTACAGTTACAACAGATTTTTTTGCAAGACATCAATTTCCAAGTTCCTGATAAAATCCACATGTTCATTCAAATCATGAATGAAAAAATGGTTGTATTACAAGTAGTGTACATTGCATATGCTAATAAATATCAGCAGAAGGTACTGCAGTTACTCCTAAACCTTATTTGTAATTAGATTGCAAATCACCTTGCTTTGTCCATCAACATGCATACTTTTCACAAACTCATTTATTGAATGAATAATGAAAATTATTTTTTGTCTCAAAAAAATTTTGTTCTTTCTCTTTTTTTCTTCGTACAAAAAAAACCCCCAAAACCAAAAACAAACCAAAAACCCAAAACCCTGGAAACAAACAAACAAACACACACCTTTCTTTTTTTTTAGTATGAAAGTTATCCATAGGATACAGATGTATTTAATGAAAAGTATTACCATAATGAAACCATTTCAACAGGTTGCTGTCAAACAGCTCAGGAAAATAATTATCTCCCAAATTATCTCATTTATAATAAGTAAGATACCTTTTAACTAGGCATTAGTCTTTCTTTAAATGGAGTTAATGTAGCCTATTTAAAAAATTATATAAAGTAGACTTAATATTACAATATTATAATAATATCAATCCCTTTAACACTTTAGTTCTGCATGAAGCTCCTCTCTTTGAGGAAGTAGAAACATATGCAGAGAAATCCCCAAATCTGTCCCCTCATGGAGCCTTGCAGCTTTTTTCTCTTGTGCCTCTTCTATGGCACCTCAAAGTTCATAATTTCTCCCAGCTTTTTTTTTTTTTTCCTGTGTTCTGTTGCTAATAAATTTATGTATTTTCATAAAAAATGGTGATGGTTATGACAGAGTACAGTGACAGGTGCTTTGGTTACTGAAATTGTAATGTATATTAGTAAGTAGCAGGAAAAAAAGCTCTAGTGAAGTCACCTGTATATTTTTTCTTCTCTTTTAAATTTAATTTAGCTTCCTTATTAAAGTTTCATTAGCCAGAAACCAAGTATTGTACGTGCAGTAACTTTGATTTTTGCCTTTTGTAGATTTGTTTCACAAACTTAAGATAGGCACGTGAGTTAAATCTATTTCATTTCTAAGTCTCATCTGTTCCAGCTGTGTGCAGAACATCCTTGCCAATCTGTTACTCTTTCTGCTTTTCACCCAAAGCTGCACTGAATCAATTCAAGGTTTTCTTATTAATCTTTAAATTTTCACTGGTATGTAAGACCACACTTCCTTTCCTCCCTTATTTTTTTGTTCTATAAGAAGCACCTGAAGCAAGTATTATAAATTCATTGAATCCTCAGGAGCCAAGCATATTTCAAATGAAATACTTGCAGTGTCATAATTTTCTACAGCTTGTTACTTTTAATTCAGATCCTTTCCCCTCTTTTGACCTGATCCAGAAAGTTCCAAAATTCCCATTGTTTCAAGGAAATTTCAGCCAGTGAACACATACACATGACAAGGCAGCAAAGGAGCTGGGTGCACACGTGTGTGTGTCTGTGTGCGCATCTGCTGTAAATGTGGAGAATAAACAGACGCTGAGTCTTGATGTAGTAATGTTACAAGCTTAACTTGTGACTTGATTTGCATGACAGAGACTTTTGATAATTCTCATGGCAGTAATATTGATTCAGATTTATTATATAAATTTTCGGTGGAGACACATAGAGAGAAAGGTTTTTTGTGAATAGTTAGTAAGGCTGTTAGAAGCAGGAGACTTGGTGTCAACAAAGAACATAATCTGATGAGAAACCCAAGTTACAGAAATGAAATTCTTTTAAACCTGTGAAATCTTTATAGCAACTTCCAGAATTTTGAACAAAGCAGAGGGAAAGTCCTTCTAGACTTTGTAATCATGGAATTGTGTGAGTGTAGAAGGCAGCTTGGGTAAGATGATCAGGAATTGGCTAAGTTCATGATTATTATGGAAAAAGAGGGAAGAGCAAAAAAGTAATAACACTGAACTTCACTGTGGCATCCTTCAATAAATCCAGAGTCCGGGTCTTACTGAAAGTCTGAAGGTCTAAAGTAGTGAAGCAAATCCACAAATACAAAATTATGCTTCTGCAGAGGAATGATAGGATGTGCAGTAAAATCCAACTTGCTGGTCCATGAGCTTTTCTTCATTGATCTCAAACACAAAAAGAAAGTGTGCTGAATGTGGAAATGGGCATAAGATGTATATGCAGGCAGAATCAGTAAGAATATATTAAATCAGAAACAACTAAGAAGGAACAGCAAGTGTAACAAGAAGTAATTCCATGTGTATATAATAATTGAAAGAAGGAACAAACAAAATGGTAGTCTGAATTTCAGCAAACAGGAAAGTCAACAACAATTTTTTTCTGTAAAATATTCAATATTTTTTATCTTTTTTGATTCAAATAAAAATGAATTCATTCATTCAAATTAAAAAAAGAGAGGATTCAGGAGATGGCAAGTAACTAACACTGGTGACAAGAAGATAACAGGGAATAAATGAAAGGAATAAAGAAAAAAACAGTTTCGAAAGTGCCTCAAAGGTAGCAAGATGATTGCAATATGTCAAGAAAAAAACATAATCAAATCAATTAACAGAGCTTCACAATGTAAAAATAATCAGAGATTGGGAGTGGGAATAATCAGAGGGGGAAGCAGCATGTATGCTTGCCTCAATTTTACTCATCCCTAGGCATCCATTCATGGCCACTGTTGGAGTTATTGGGTTAAATGGACCTTTGTCCTATTCCAGTGTGGCCATTCCTCTAGTAAAGCAGATGTACCTGTAGGTGTGGTAGTTCTTCAGAAAGAAAGATGAAAAGTCAAATAAGTTAACTGCTGTCGTACTGTGGAAGCACATAGACCTTACACTGCCATGTGTGAACACTAATACTGTTCACAATGTGGGAAGTCTGGAGTCTTACATCATGCTCGGTTGGAAAAAGATCAGAAAACCACAATAGCAAAAGCAAACAAGCAAGCAACCATATGGAGAAAGGTAGAAAGATTGCTTATTTGGATTGCTAATTCTAAAGTGGATAAAACTTTAAGAAGGAAGGACAGAGCAGTTGGGTTTGGCTTGTTTTTCTTTGTAAGTAAATAAAAGGTAATTGCAAAGAAGAAATCGAATAAAATGTCCACTGAGAACAACATAAGAAACAGGAGGAATAAATTTCAGCAGAAGAGATTTAGGATAGACATTAAGGAAATTTTTTAATTTGATATGGCTACTTGAACATCAGAAAAATTTCTGTGGGACATTGCAGTACCAAACACTATTAGGAATGGTTAGATGCAGTTCATCTTGCTGTAGGGGTAGGGGACTAGCCTAGATGGATCACAGATTTCCTTTCTAGCCTTTTTTTTCTGATTCTCTAATCACCTTCCTTTGGCATAACTCCATATGTTGTTGACAATGTAAACGGGGCTGTACAAAAATTGTTGTACCTGTACAATGTAAGGGAGCAGAGCATACAATATGCATGCTGACAAGCCCTTACTACAGAAATTACATACAGGTAATATCAGTTCATTTAATGTAATTCTCTGACAAGAAAAAATACAAGCAACAAACTCTTAGATCAAATGAAGTTATGCTACAATCTATTACTCTTTTTATACATGCCAGCATTCATAGAAATCTAGCCCTGACCAGCTGTGCATTAATTCTTTACATAGCTGCCAACATGACATCTGAAGAGTGGTAACTATTTTATAGTTTCAGTGTACCTATTGCTAATAAAATGTGCAAGACACAGTACAGTTCTAAAAAATCTTTAAGAATGATTCCACTCCACATGTAGTATATTTGAATATTACTTAATATGGACTTACGGCTTTGCTAGAATATGTACATAGACATTAAAAAGTGAATTGAAAAGTTCTTAGTAGAAAAGTTATGTGGTTTTAACAACTCAGGGTTCTAGCTTTTGTGTCTTCTGAGGAAAAAAAACACTACTCTCTAGCGTGCTGCTAAAGAAGAAAACAGAATCATGTGATTTCTCAAACACTGAATATAGCTAATTCTCAAGCCCTAAATTCAAATAAATTTAAAGGGATGGGTCACATGGATGTGATTTTTCACTTTTGCTAAATGAAAGAGAAAGTAATTATATTCTCCTTTAGTGGTATTTTTAAACATACCGAAAAAATCAAATGGTCAAGCAGAAACAGAAAGCTTCTCCATACAAAATGAAGTCAAAACAAACACATGCAAACAATAAAACAACACAAAGTTAATAAAGACCAAGTCTTACTTATTCTTCCCCTTTTATTATTAATAGAATGAATGACTTCTTCCTTTTCTAATTTCACAATTTATTGTTCAGAAACAAGGTCTATTCTGTTTAATACCTATTCATCTTCATCATGTAATTAAACATTTGACTCTACAAATTAAATTGTGATTACACATAAGAAAAAGCATAACTTAGTTGTAATTGCATTATGAACTCTGTGCACCTTGTTCATATTTACTGTCAATGTACTATAAAGAATGCTTAGGATATCAAAATAAACATATCTTTAAATACTTCGTAAATGAAGCACTGTTTTTTCAAACCATATTAAAACCTGAAATATTGTCTTCATTTTTTCCAGTATGCCTTCTCTAAAATTTAAAATAAATCTGTGTGTTTATATATTTGTTCTTGTGAACACACACTTTTTTATATTACATAGTTGAAGGGATTTTTTTTCTTGTCTTTAAATATCACTTTTATCCTAAAGAAAAGGGATACTAGAACTTGTAGTCTTATACCACTTCAAAAAGAATGAGTGGAAGAAAAGGTTTGATTTGAACATAAGAGGGAAATAAAGCAGACTCTTTGCCACTGTTTCATCACTATTTTTGCATTATTTTATTCAAAGTTCTTGTGTCAGCAGGGTCAAAAGCCATAACTGGGAAGGCGCCACCACAATACTCCCAAGGATGTTACTTCATGGGCAACACATCACCTTCATTATTCAAATTACATTGTGGTTGTATTTGCACAGGCTTATTTTTGCTTTGTAAACTGGTTTTACATTCAGATAGTTTCAAAGATAGTGATTTTGTTATAGGCATCACTAAGAGCACAAGATAAGCAAGCAAAAGAGTCATGGGAAAACTGTCATACTTGAGAATATTTCTGAATTTCCTTTGACAATTTGTGCAGATATCTGCATCTGTTTTATCTGCATGGAGAGAAGAAATCTCAAAAAACATTATTATGGGAAAAAGTATTTTATTGTTTACGGTTAAGTTTATCTCTTATGGAAGAAGTCTGGCATCATTTCTCATGTACTAAGCATTGCAAACCCACCTAGGTACTAATGAGGAGTTTCTAATGTTTCTTTAGATCAATGTTGGTATTCATGGAAAGTAAGATTTTAAACTAGGCTATCTAGAACATAAAATTTACACACATTTCTGTATATGTCAGTTAATTTCTTTCTTCTACAACAAATAACTGCAAAACCCAAACACAATTTAAATTCAGTTTGACTCAAAGTATAAAACACTGAGTGTTATATAATGCTGTTCTACAGACTTTATAGAGATAATACAGGAAATATAAATGGAAGTGAAGGATAAGTCATTTAGTCTTCCAAACTTAAAGCCTATGTTGACATTGCTCAGATATTTGAGTAATACTTTTAAGAGATGAAATGCATACTAAAATCTATGACAGCAATAGAATCCCTGAAGGACTTAAAGCTGGAATCGATGATCCTTATGGGTCCCTTCCAACTGGAGATATTTTGTGATTCTATGACTTAATGTGTTGTGATCACTAAAACCTTACCAAAACTAGCATAGTCTAGTCCTCTTGACTGGGATACCCTTCTGCACTGTGTGTTGGTGTACAACTGTCTCTGGGTGTTTTAGGGTTCTGCTTTTTCCTCCTGGTGGCCAGTCATCATCTGGAAATTAAATGACAAGCTCTGGAATTTGATCATTCTCCTTCATCCTTTCCCCAACGTTATCTGTAGCTATCACTTCTTCTGTTTTGCTTCTGTTAACTTATTTAGTGTCATAAAGCACTTAAGTGAGGAGAAAGCATCCTGGAGAACTGCAGGGGACATAGCTTGAGGAAGGCAAAAACAATAAAGAGGTACTGGAACCTGTGCTGTAGCACTGAATATCAGACTGTCATACTGTAGAAGATTATTAATCATAATCCAAGGTTGGCACTATGTGGTTGGTGAACTGGAACAAAAGTGAGTTCAGGGTCTGTTGACTCTGCATGTTACTACTGTAGTCTTTCCTTGGGGCATGAACATACATACATGGGAGTGTTTTCTTATTCAGAAAAACTTTTAGTAGCAAGGTTACTGACCAACGTTCACATTACTAAAAGCTGAGTGCTTTTACGTATAAGATGTAACATTTACCAGTAAGTGCAAAATATTCCCATGAATAATTTAAGCTAAACCATACCTGTTAAAGTGAATGAATGAAGTACAATTCACAATGCCTTATTCTGGCATTTCTTCTTGTGTGTGTTTACTTCATCTCTAATTCAGAAGACTGACTAATCTGTGCTAGGCTCACTGAGATTTGAGAGAATGAGCAAAAATGTCTGTTAGATGACTTAAGAAGTTACTAACAGCCCATGTACCAATGTGATGGGTTAGCCCTTGGCTGGGGGCCAAACCACACACCCACTCACGCAATTCCCCCCCATTCAAGGGTAGGGGAGAGAATTAAAGGGGTAAAGGGAAAAAGAGATTCGTGGCTTGAGATAAGGACAATTTAATAACTAAGCTACAATAATATTGAAAATAATACTATATACAAATATACAAATGAGTGATACACAGTGACACTGACCCCCACCCGATGACCAAGGCTCAGCCTGTTCCCGGCTAACGATCCCGGAGCAAGGAGAGTCGATCCCGGAGCAGGGACAGTCCCGAAACCGCACTCATGGAATGGAGATAACAGTCCGAGCATCCCAGACTGAGAGCTGACCAGGGTAGGGGGGGAAGGCCTTGGGAGAGTGACCACCTGGAGCAAGATGACCCGGAGCAAAAGAGATCCGTAACCAGCAGGGACGATTTTCCGGAGGGTCCTCACCTATATACTGGGCATGACGTGTATGTTATGGAATAGATTATTGGCCACTTTGGGTCTCAATCCTGAACCTAAAATCAAATCCTGGGCTAGTAACTGGGGCTGTGCTCCCTCCCAACTTCTCCTGTTTGTGGACAGCCAGAGAAGCTGAAGGACCTTGGCAGCCGTGTAAACATCACATTTTAGAAGCTTTCTTCTGAGCACAAATCCAAAACACAGCCTCTTGCTAGCTATTATGAAGAAAGATAACTCTGTTTCAGCTTAACCCATTACAACCAATTAGAAGAATGAATGGCATAAAAAGGAAATTTACATGAGTGATGGTGTTTTGTTAAGGACTTTGATCCTCTGAAGTTATTACAAGGTTTAACAATGAATTTTCTCTGAAAGCACTCTCCACATTTCGTATTCATATGGCTTTAAAAGTAAAACAATAGTATCTGAATACCCTTCAGTATCTCTGTCATTTACTAATGAGTTCACAGACAGAAAAATTGAGGCAAGGAGTGTGTAGTTAGATTGTCCAAATTACTGACAGCTTATGGAGAAAGGCATTGAACCCAGGCTGCACTGGGTTCTGTAAGTAGCGCCCTGTACTTCTGTGTTGCAAATTGGTGTTTTCAGTAATGCCATGGGTTGGAATATATACCCCCTATGAAAAAGTAATGGTACTGGATTAAAACTACTTAAAGTTTTCCTGATAGTACCATTCAGAAGTTATCTAATCCTTCAGGCTGGTATCTTGTGAAGTCCTGATCTTGATTTAATTTCAAACTATACCTTAAAGTAAAAATAAAATTAACATCTAAAACCAGTACTCTCCTGAATGAGCATTGCCATGTTTAAACAAAAGGTAAATTTCATCCCATTAACTTAAAATAATGGTGACAGACATTTTACTTCTCATTTCTTACATGTTTTTTGCTCTGTTTGAATTACATAGGATTTTTTGTTCTTTTTTATTTATTTATTTATTTATTTTTCCTTTCTACAAAATAATCAGATATTTTACTTTGATGATCAGTTCACTGGGCTCACTCATTTAAACAGTCTCCATTCTGACTCTCCTGTCACAGTAGAGTTTGTGATTTATCTGTTTTTATATCCGTAACGATACAGCCTTAACTAAGTGGTCTCTTGCATAATCAGACTGGCTTAGAGTTCACTAAATGTAATCTTGAGCTGTGTATCTCAATTAATCTTGCAGACTGTGGCTAATCACATCCCCACCAGGCAAGCTCACATATCTCACCAAGCTGGATTATTAAAATCCATATTTCACGTTAACAGCCATGTGTGTGAGATTAGTTTCTAAGTAGTAATGCACCTGCCATAAATACCTCATATCTGGTATCTTCTGAAATACTGCTGCTGTCAAAGATGAAAAAGCATGATGTGCATTCAAAACTAGCTTACATTTCTTTTTTATGGGCAAGTGATATTTTCTTGGGTCCTTTTCTTTCTTCTGATATACATGAAAATCTATAGAGCACAGAATATAATGAAGACAGAACTTGGTAAATATTCTGGAAATATTGATAGAATAATATGATTATATTAACTTTATTCTTTTTTTATCATTTCAAGTCAAAGCTTAAGTGAGAAAACCTGCATTAGTTTAGGTTCATACCATTATTCATACATTAAAGGATAAATTCCATTTTACAGTGAAGCTTTTTAAATCTGGAGTAACTCCAGTAAGCTCAGTTAGCCTAGAAATTGCCTTAGCATTGTCATTTTACTAATTACATTCTAGGATAAAACACTTTCTATCTGATCAGTAGACTATTAGCAGAAGATCCAGACACTGACTCTCGGAGTTTCAAATCTCTCAAGTCTGTAAAGGCAACTGATGCTACACTTCATGCCCCATACTTTCAAAAGGCAGAATTTCTGTTTAATTCCCTGTAGCTCTCAATACAATTGTTGCACTAATGCCTGGGATTTGCAGTAAAGACCAAGCAGACTTTTTTTCTCAGAACCTCACTTTAAAGATGCCTTTGGTTTAGGGGACCGTCAGAAGAGTTAAAATTGTACAGCTGCAAGCAAATATGCTTTGCACACAATTGCTAAATGTGATGATGCCTTACTTAAAGAAAGTATAACAAATTAGCATGTTTATTATTTTCTTAATGCACTGCTCCCTAACCAAACTGCTTATTCCCCTGGGAGTGTGTCAAGGTCTATCTGCATTCAGACATGCAGCATTTGTCTCAGAGCTGTCTGGTAGAGGCAGCTCCAGCTGACTGGTGGGATTGATGGGCACAGACCCTGCCCTTTTGCAGCTTTCCAGGCTTTCTGTGGGGTGAACGCCTGGAAAGCCCATATTCAATGCTCACAGATTCTTGACAGATGAAACTACAGTTCTGGTGATTTACAGAGTGATTGCTCAATTCTTTCTAATGAGCAAAACCTGTGGTTTAGAGCAGCTACATTTCAGAGGCATATTCAGTGACCTTTGAGTGTTGGTGTGTGCTTCTTGGAATTTTGTTGCCTGGAGGAGGTAGGAAATCAGTAGAGAAGGAGAAGGGCTAGGTGCTCCAAGTGTAGCCTGGAGGTTTGTTAAGAATCATACAGTGAATTCATAACTTTACAAAAGAAATGTGTACTGTGTAGATAGATTCTTCAAATCATCATAATTATGCACATTTTTTCCTTTAAAAATCTTTCTCTCATTCAAATGTATACACAGACTGACAGAAAATGTAATCAGAATGCTCCTGCTTTTCAGAGTTTCTAGTTGTCCTTCAGGTCTATCAGTTATCCAATAATTATGTTAAAATAAATTTGGTTTAAGGGTTTAAAATTATGGGGACAAGAATGAGATTATTGCAGGAGAGCAGAAAAATAAATGTGTGTTTAAAAATTTAGTGCCACTCGATGATTATGTATGTATTCAGCAGCATGATTTCAAGAATAGAGATTAAATATGGTGAAATGATGGATGTAATGAAAAATTTTTTGCGAAATGACACTTGCATATGCATTTCATATGCCCTAGACAAAAAAAAGAATCTGATTGTGCCACATATTGTAAATGTGACAGATACGATTTTCGAGTTGCATTTTGTAATGTGTGTTCCCTGGTACACTGAATTCTGTGTAACAGTAGTGGTCCATTTTTAAATTTTCCTGAACTTTATATTATTTTCATATTGCAAGTCCATCACAGTCTGAGGGAGCTGTTTGGGTTTATTGTTGCCTATCTTTTGCAAATCTTCATAAGAAATGTATCACATTATCAGTCAAAAATTTCTGTTAATGTTTCAAAATATATCACAGGAAGAGGAAAAATGCATCAAGACAAATCAGAGACCATACAGCTGGATCACTGCTAAACACTCACCAGATTCACACAAATGAGAATAAGAAATATGCTGTAAGTCCTGAGGTCAAATGCTTTACCTAAGAAGTACATTAAGTCCCTAGAGAAGTGCTACTTTGAGAGTTTAATTTCTCTTAGGCGATAGAAATGAGGAAAACAAAAAACAGCAGAAGCCATCCAACCCTATGCATTCCCTGACATAAAATACCAGAGGGGGTGTAATACTGTGTTTGTTTGTCAATAGTATAGCAGGGCCTAGGACCCTGTTGTGCTGGGTATTTTACAAATTCAGATCAAATAACTCCTGCAAAAAATTTATCACCCCAAAATCCATAGTCAGCAGAAGAACAGACCAGCTGCCTAGGGTAACAAAGAATGACTCCTACTCAGAGTCTTCAGATCTGGTTATAGGTAAGGGAAACCACAACTTTATAATTTTTGTACAAATTATTACGAAATATAGATTTTATGTCCCTCCCAGCCACCTAGACAGCCCTCCCCATTTATCCATACTATATCCATCAAATTATTGTTTGATTATTTTCGGGTACTGGAAAACTGAAATAATGCATGGTGGTGTTAAGAACTGTCAGGTCTGTGATTAGTGTTGAGTTTCAAATTGAATAGATCACAGCAAACTAACCGAGCACCTGCAACTAGTTTGGTGCATGTGGTGATATTTGCATAAAGAGATACGCTGATATTGTGGCTAAACTCATTCTTAATCCTAAGATTAACTGTCTTTAATGGCAGTGTTTAATTGTGCATAAATATTGTTTTGTTTCCTTCTCTAATATCTTTTGTCTGTTTGGCTACTGAGAGCTGACCATGGAAATTCTTCATCTGGTTTGACATCACTCTGCCTGCAGAGCATGATAAGTTATGTTATTAGTATCAAATCAGTGTTAACCACTGTTGGAAGCAGGGAAAATGTGTTTTAAAGTTTTAAATTTTAAGAGTTTTAATTATTAAAGGTTTTTTCATACATCGACTGCCTTAATTTGCGTGAAAAATGTGAAGACTTACAGCACTTGCTCCAATTTATTGCATTCATTTTCTTCAAATTACATATAAGGAAGCTTAGCCAAATTAAGCAATCTACAGTACAATTATAATTCTAAATATATACTATTTAATTGTCAAGTAAGCAGAGTCACATGTAAGAGGGGATACTCTTGCCTGAGGAAAAGCTTTGGAATTAAAATAATCAGTTCAAAGATTGTTTCCTCATCAGCAAAATGTTTTTAACCACAGTATCTTCCTAATGCTTTATAAACCACTTTCAGGTAACAGTTTTAGCTTGCACTTTCAAAACACATCATCTGGCTTTAGCTGGAGGTAGAGGAAAGAGGACTTGGTGTACTAAAGGATCTTAAAGGTTTGCAACAAGCACTTGGAAAGAATTGTTTAGACCCCAAAACCACCTACAGCACGCTCAGAAACTACCACACAGACCTGTACAGGAAAATAGCCTATAGTCTGTCTGTCGACAGAGAGGTTAGAGAGAGAATATAGGAGTGCTAAATTTTGTTCTTAAACTGTTAATTTCTACGAGGAACGCTGTGTCAATGTGAGAAAACACTCAGAATTGGGTAAGTGCAAAACTGAGCTACAAGACAAAATCTTTCTATTTAACCCAGTATTAGAAAGAATCTAGACTCCTGCATTTCCACATTAATGTCATTATTATGAAGCTCTCTTGTGTTCTCTCTGCCTGAAGATTCTCAGTTAGCTAGAGATGACTTGACCGGAAAACCTGAGGGAGCCAGTCCCAAAAACAACTTGGGCTTCATGTTTAGGCTGTCTTGCCAAATAGGAGGATCATTTTCCAGACTTGAATCTGAATCAGAAAGCCAGGAAATTTGAAACTATTCATCATATTCAGAGGTAGCCTTGGCTTCTCTTCAACCCCAAAGTACTGCCTGCCTAAAGATTTTTGTTAAAACAGTTAAAGCATACCACCAGCTCTGTGCTTTTCTTTATGTCACTGCAAAATAAAAGGTAATGCAGTATTTTCTGCAATCATGTTATCTATTGTCCTTTCCTAGTCTGCTAACTACTGACGCTGTTCAAAAGCAAAATAAAAGGTAATGCAGTATTTTCTGTAATCATGTTATCTATTGTCCTTTCCTAGCCTGCTAACTACTGACGCTGTTCAAAGAGCTGAGTCCACAAAACACACACCTGCATCATTCTTGCTGTTGATCTGCAGTGCCAGTTGTTCTTCTGTCCTGGGATTAAAATATCCAATGCTCTGTTATTTTAATAAAAGCTGAGGTGACAAAGCATGCACCTGTATTTTTGTTCACTCCACCTGCTTGTCCTGGTACTCTGCTGTCTTTTCTCACTGCAGTAGCAAAACCTGTGTGGCCACCATTAGTGAAAGTACTGTCTGCTACACGCAGCTTTAAATGTTATGTTTTAGTTGAGGAGAAAAACCCTGTATATTCAAAGGCAGTGAATTCAGACAGCTGTCTTTACAAGTTGTTGTATCGTAAACTTGATCCTACTCTTTCAGATCGTGAAAGGATCACCTACTGACCTAAGTGAGGGTCAAATTTGGATATGCCAGCAGAAATAGCAGACTATATTTTTTTATAAAAATTTATTCGGAAAAAAGCAAAACCAAAACCCCCCAAAATCCCTGTGAGAAGCAGAATATCTATTTTCTCCAGCACCCGTAATCAACTTGATGATTTAAAAAAAAAGGTTGGAATAACTGCTTAAGGAATGTCTATGTGTAATTTCATCAGTGGCTGTAAATTAATATGAACAGTAAGCAGGTGAGGTACCTATCTGGCTAAATGCATGACTGAAGCTGCAAAAAATAGAGAGTTAAATATTGTCACAGAATCACAGAATCATTCAGAGTGGAAGGGATCTCAGGAGGCCTCCAGTCCAACCTGTTGCCCACAGCAGGATCAGATACAGGGACAAACCAGGTTACTCAGGACACTTTATCCAGTCAGGTCTTGACAGCCTCCAAGGTCACAGACTGCATGGCTTTTTCTGGGCAAACTGTGTCACTGCTGGACCTTACTCATTGGGAAAAAAGTTTCTCCCTCTATCCAGTCTGAACTTCTGTCTTACCAATTTACGTCCACTGTCTTTTGCCATCCCACCCAGCAACACTGGGAAAAGCCTGGCTCCATCTCCTCACGAACCTCCCATAGGCACTGGGGCTGTGGTTAGGTTCCTCCAAAGCTTTTGCCGCTCCAGGCTGAAGAAGTCCAGCTCCTCCAAACTCTCCTTGCAGGGCAAGTGCTCTGGCCACCACCATCTCGGTGACCTACCCTGATATCCCTCCAGTTGGTCGCTGTCTTTCTTGTAGTGGATGGTCCAAAACTGGACACAGTATCTGGATGAGTTCTTACAAGTGCTGAGTAGAGGGGAAAAGTCACTTCCCTGGTTCTCCTGGCTTTTCCCCTTTTCCTGCAACTGATGGTGTTTTTGGCCACTTTACAGCCAGGACACAGTGCTGGCTCATGGTTACCTGAGAGCTTTTACTGCAGAGCTGCTTCTCATTCTGTAGGTCTGCAGTACCAGTTTTTGTAATCAAAATATATCAGTACAGAATTTAAAAAAAAAAAAAAATCAAACCAACCTGACTCTTTTTTGTCTTCACTTTGAAGAGGTAAAGGCAAACAAGTTCAAATAATAGATTAATATGACAGTCCTAACTGAAAAAAAGGCAAAAAATGCAATCCATTTTTGTAACAATTGTGATAAAATAAATATATGATCTTGCTGTTTCTGTAGCAGCTCTAACCTCAGACCAGTCTTCTAACACCATTAAACTTAAATGTTAGTCTTGCAGTTGTGCACACTAACAGAACAAGAGAGCCTGCAGACAGAAGAATTATGACTCAATTTAATTCATGATTGTTAAGGCATGTAAAAGTGTGTGTGCACTTAGGCCAATTTGACCTAAATGTGTTAGACAGATATGCAGGAGTAATAAATTCAGAAAGCTTTAATAGAACGATATGCACAGAGATGTCATCCATTTCCATGCTACATCATCCTTGCTGCACTCCAGCTTCACAGGCTTCTGTCGTTCCTGCAAACTGAAATGAAGTCAGCATCTTTTCTGACTCTGTGTTACCATTGCCACTCAGAACAACGTTGTTCTCTAAATTGGTCTTTGAATTTTGTACATTTGAAAAATAATCTGCTCCAGAAAACTACATCAGTAGGATACAAGTGAACTGTGATTCAGTGGAACCTCTCAGGACACTAAAACCTTCTCTGTGTCTAAGTGCACAATAGCTGTTTTGTCAAAGGCTATACTTATGAGGGATTGCAGTTTCACTTAACAAAAGGGGAGCTGTCATCTCCACCAACAGCATTATATATTTTGAAAATAGATTCACTTATTTTTCTGGCATAGTTGTGGTTTTTTGTGGTGGTTTTTTGATTTTTTTTTTTTTTGAGGTACTTTATTTTTTCAGATCCCTAAAAAATCTTGATCATACAGTACTGTGATCCTCTGTGTTAAGGGATGTTACACATGGTCAGTCTCTGGCAGCTCTGGAGCCAGGGAGGATTCTACTCAAGATCTTGGGAAAGAAAGGCACTTTAAGATTAGAATTAATCCACTTTGGTGCAAGATTAATTATGCTCTTCACCTGAGATATATTTATTTTTCTTCACTCACTGTAAAACACCTCTGAATGACTTGCATATTGTAGGTACCTGTATTTGGTTGTGTAAATTCCGTCCTATTTTTTTCTTATTAAAGGAGTGATGTGTTGTCAATTCAAGTGTTTTTAATATTACAGAGGTTGCACTGTTTGTCATGAACTGTAGTTGTCTGAATTTCACCCTTATCTGTAATTCCCACATTGCAGGTAGCTTTTACAGTTCCCTCAAAAGTAAACAGACATATGAAGATGCATTTGAGGGTAGAATTTTGATCAAATAAAATGGCAATGCAGAACAGTTTGTCACTTCCCCTTTTGGAGTTCTTTAATGGATTTAAAATTAAAATGGTTAATCAGCTATTAGATTTTTCAGTTGATCACCTAATTTTAGCTATCTACTTTCGGACCATGACTGTTAGAAAGCCTTATGGCATAACCATGTTTCAGTGACCTTTTTTTTCGCTCCCTCCTTGAAATTTTTTCAAGATGAAAATTGAGAATGTTGTACACTTCTCTGGTATTTCTATAAGTGGGAGAAAATTTGCCAGTGTCAGGTCTGCCATAATACCGTAAGAAATTCCAAATCCATTCACTGTGCATTGTGTGATAGCACATTTCTGATCCAGAAACATCATATTTCTGTTCAAACTGTCGTATGCCAGCTAGGTACGCTCCCACAATAACAGGGCCTGGAACAAAAGACTGAAAAGTCAATATTTTTATTTATGAATACTAGTGCTATCATTTAATTTTCACATATGTATACAAAACTGTTAACAGACATTGCAAATAACAGTATTTGAACTGAATATTTCAGTTACCCATTCAGTTCATCATAGCTACTAGAGAAAGTAAATTAATTAAGCTGTAGTGTACTGGGGGTTTTTTTGCCCCATTTGGTATTTTTAAATGCTTTCTGAACTGGTAATTATCTAGAGTTTATTGTTATTTGAAGTTGATTAGTTTGAAGGTGAAATCTGGGACATACGTATTTGGGAGGAAGACTGAAACGAAAAGGAAAAGTATTTTAAGCCTACACTAGGAGAAAAAATTACTTTTAGAAAAGCAGCAATATGCCAGCTTCACCGATAATGGTTGGCAATTAACTTCAACAGCAGGCTGCACACCTGCTTCAGAAGGTCCAAGGGTGTAAATAATTATCCTCTGAATTCTCAAGGTTTTAATTTTAATTTTCCTGTTTGGACCCCTAAACTCAGCACCACAGGGACAGGTGGCTGAGCATGACTATAGTTTGCCAGAGCAGAGTTCTACAGCTTCTTTGTGAGAAGAAAGTATCCTACTGTGGGACGAGGCCAGACTCTTCCCATAGGCTGTAAGTTACTCTAATGCTTATAATAATTTTGCTGACCAGGTCTTTAAAGCTGATGCAATGAAAGCAAACATGCTTCCTCAACAAACCCCACTGCAACTGCACTGCAGCTCTTTGATATCAATGGAATATACACAGTGGGTCAAAAACACTAAAAAATCCCCACATGAGATGTATATGGCACACTTAGCACCTCATTTAATGCAGTCTGTCGGTTTACCGTAATTATTTGTGAAGCTAAAAATGGAGAAATACATATTTCAGAACTGCTATATTTATGGTTGAAATCAAGAGATTGTATTTCACTCAGTGTTTAAACTGATCTCAGCAGAGCCCAAAACAGAGTAAGCCATTGCACAAACATTGGTCTGTTTGTGATATTTGCTGCAAAGATTAAGTATACATTTACTCTCAATCTGGAAGACATATTTTATTTGTTTTTCCTTGGAGACTAATGAAGGTTAAGATATTTTTTTGTGAAAAAATTTGAAGATTATCCCAGTATTACAAATGATGAAGCTGAAGCAGAGAGGGACTAATGGATTTTCCTGTCTCTAGAATCAGCCATAAAACCTAGTCATTATTTCAGTATTCAGTGCTGATCATAGAGTGCACTTAAACACTTTTTTACAGAAGCTATTGGTGCTGAAAATTGGAGAAAAAGCCATGAAAATTTCTACAAGGCAAAGCTAGGACACTAAGGACAGTGTTTTTATAGTAACAACGGATAATTCTTAAGAAAGAGGGCAATACCACTCTGAAGCTTATTGCACTTTCTTTTTAGTTTCTCCAGCAAGTAAGTTTACAGTTTTTATGTCGTTTCTTGTCCATACTCAGATAGTTTAGTAATGTTGAGCTAGCACCTTCCCCCCCGCCAAAAAAAAAAAAAAAAAAAGGTAAAAGTAAAGAAGCAAAATCTTAATGTAGTGTGACTGATCTTAGGAACTTTGAAACAAATCTTATTTCTTACCAGTAGGTCTGTGTTATTTCTTGCTTTGTTGTTGAATTAATATTGGTTTTTTCTCAAGTTTTTCATTCAGTAGCCACTAAAAGTATGGGTTTTCAGCACTAGCGGTGGCCTCTGGTCTCCTTGATGTCCCTGGATATTCAAACCCTTGAATGTGGAGAATGAATGCATTAATACCTCAAAGACCATTCGTGCTGCTTCATCTTTAAAATTAGTCTAATAAGGTTTATCCATCTTGCCAAATGCCTAGTGTTCGAGGAAAAGGGGGTGCATGCTTAGGTAAGAAAGTGGTATGTTTGGAGTTAAGCATCTTTTCTTTCTCATTAAGCATTCCAGGTTACTGTGCCTTTGTAAGTCAGAATTGTTATTTCATGCATAACGTTAAGACACTGCAGCACATAGTGATGTTAATTAAATATGACATAAACACTTGAATGATTCAATAAAATACTTCATTATTCAATAAAAATGATACTGAAAAATTGAAGGCCATCTATAAGATTAATTTTAAAGAATCAACACCTTCTATACATACATATTTAAAATTACCAACCTTAAATACAGAAGGATATTTGTTGACTGAACAAAATTTTACATGGTAGACTGTTGATGCTCATAAGTACTGGTAACAGGCATCTGAATAAATATTTAAACTTAGTTGTAGTCAGTGGAATATTTTAAATAATTAGGATGACATTAGCCTGATAAAAATGGCTTTCTCATGGCAAGTTTAATTTTGAAAAAATAAATAGATTTAAAAAAAAAATTGAAAGAAATTGTAGTTGCTGCTGTTATTCTCACTAAAGAACAAAATTGCTACTTTTGTTTTGCAATTAGTAGTAGCTGAAAAAAATACATGAAGTAGTAAAGTTGGGTCTCATATACTGTATGAGCTTGGGTTTAATGACATACATACTTATCTTGTCCAGTTTCTTTTATTAACATTAAAAATACAGATAAATGGCTTGGTTACTCACAAAGAGATCTTTGGAAGATCATGGGAGTTGTGGGAATGCACTTTCTAAACTACATTCCTCCAGAAATTTCTACACTGTTTATTACTGCATCACACCTCAGAGCGGCAAACACACTTATTCTACACAGTTAGGGATTTAATGAGATATTTTAGACTTTTACAGACCAATTTTCCCTA
>NW_010145676.1:438-6088 GCF_000699245.1 Pterocles gutturalis | reverse complement strand
TCCCTACACATTACATAACTCACAAGTGGAATTAAAGAGTGAGCTTCTTATAAAACACTGAATTCCTTAGAACAGTCATGGATCTCTAGATTCCAATCAAAATCATAGCATCATAGAATCATAGAATCACAGAATGTTTTGGGTCGGAAGGGGCCTTAAAGACCATTTAGTTCCAATCCCCCTGCCATGGGCAGGGACACATACCACTAGACCAGGTTGCTGACGTGTTACTTATGAGATAGTAGAGGCACAAACAGGTACTCAGAGTTTATGTGTCAGAAACAGTAAAAAATAAGATAGAAATCTATAAGTAATGAGATCAATTAGTTCTTCTCATAAAGCTGCTTATTTTCTCCTCTCTGCTTTTATCATAACTTTTGGCAGAATATGCAATTAGTACATGAGAAGGGGTCATATCAATTTCTGTTTGTCCATTGGCTTATTAATAAATATATTCCTAATGAAAAAAGGAATTTTGTGTAACAGAAACCTAACAGTGTAACTTCCAAAACGTGGAGATGTACAAGCTGCAGTCTTTTGCTGCGCCTGTCTGGTGAATAGTTAAGTGTCTGACTGTGACTAGCCTAGAAATTTACCCCCAGGAAAATTCAAAATGCTACATGCTGAATAGTCCAGAAAGCAGAATTCTAGCTCCATGCAGCACTGTCACTATTTCTGAATCTAGAAAAGGAAAAGAAACATGTGCACGACTCAACAATCAGCCTCAGCTGAAGTATTTCATTGAAATTTCCAAACCCCAAGATGAAATGTGAAAAATATCCTTCTCTTAATCATATCCATAGATAGAAAACCTGAAAAACAAACGTAAGGGAATCAGTATTTTCTTGCAAAGGTTTTTCAAAGCCAAAAAGAGAAGTTGTGTTCTTTAAATAAACTATTTGCTGAGCACTACCTACAGATGATGTACAGTACTCCACTCCTTCCTTTAACAACCAGGAAATTCTGCCAGGTCTACTGTTTTCAGTGAAATCTGATTATAAAGTACTTGACCTTAGTGCAGGTTTGTATGAAAAAGATTTAGAAGTTTAAAAAAACTGGTCTAAAAACAAGATATTCTAAAAGAAGATAAAATAATAAAAAAATAGAAGCTTGAAGAATGAAAACATATTTTTATGTATTTACTTTTAATGCATACAATATGGCAGATTGTTAGTGCCCTTTAGAGCACATGAGAGTTCAGACAAAAAAAACCAAACAAACCTTTTTTCCTTTAGCCCATGAACTTCAGGACTGAACTGAACAGTTCAAGTTTTGTTTCTTCTGCTGGTAATGTCCTATATCTGTTAACTGATTTTCAACTGGAGTTTCTCTGATTTCACTAAATTAAGTTTAATAGTGACCTAGGATAAATTTCTATACCTACGTACAATATTAGATGTTAAATATTACATCAAATGCATCCAGATTTCATGAAGACCAATCCAACTTTCTTTGTTCTACCTGCTGGAAAAACCTGTAAGCCTAGTGCAGCAGTAGTGATCCGTGAAGAACTCACAAACACATTCAATATTTACCACTTAGGGTACATTTATGTTACAGATTCTTAGTAAAAACGTACAGTAAGATTTTAAACATAAGCTAGTCACACAATAAGAAGACACTAGTCTACAGGAGTTATTAAAGAATAACACATCTTTATTTGAAGTAAATTATATTTTTGGACCTTTGTTTGCATAAAAAATCTGAATTTGCCTTGAAGAAGAAAAAAAGCTCTGCAGTGTTAAATATCCAGTCTGCTTACATGAAATTTATCAAGAGTTTGTTAAACAGCAATAGTATGGAGGGTGTTTACTGACATTCAAAGAAGTGTGCTTGACAGTTGCCCTTGGAAATTAGTAAGATTTATTTACTTAATCCTCAGTCTAAACCTCTTTTGATATTGTCAGTGTAAGCACATAGGCCAAGATCTGAAAGAATAATTGTTTTATTTTGTGGATTGAGGTAGAAATATGTTGAGGGACTTACCAGTGTCACAAAAAGAGATCAGTAGATCATAGACTTGAGAGTAGGTTTCTCTATATCTAAATTTATCTGGTTTTGCATTTTTATTCACTGTTGAATTTATGAAAAATTTTTCATATAAAGCAGACTTGTAAGCAAAATACAGGTGCTCAAAATGTTTTCTTGATAGATTCCTAGCAGATTTATTTTTATTTGCAAAATAATCACTGATCAATTTTAAACTGTCAGTAGGCAAACTGACTATCACTTGATGAACAGCTGTAAAAATTTTAAAATCATCATATTTTAAACTTTTTACCTCCCTATCTAGCCAAAATATTATTTTTAACATAATCAAGTGCTCTAAAAATAGTTATAAAAGATGATTTTTTTTATGGAAATCTTCTTCTCTGAAATGGCAACCTTTTGTCAAGCCTGAATGGGGAATTTGTTTTCAGGGATGAAAAGCCAGTCTTTGGAAGGTTGCCCATCTCTGTGCAGTGTTGCCCTACAGAAGACTATGCTTAGGCAAAGAACCAATACATCTTTTCCTTCCTGCCCTAACATTTTGACATTAGCCCTAGTTTATGCTGATTGACTGTTGTGACATTCCACTTCAGAGACAATCTCCATTCAGCACTCTTGCAAGAAGATTATTTGTTGCATTTGACAGAAATGTTATAGGATCTTCTAATATGAAGGATACTGTTATAAAAGAGAAATAATTTCTAACATGGAGACAGACCACCTGAATCACGACTTGAAAAATGGAGCATGACCTAAACCCATCGATAGACAAGTGCTCTGTATTGTGAGCTGGCACAGAGAGCCAGGAGTTATCTTCCCCCCTTGTCTCCCTCCTTCAGGAAGGATTACAACACAGAAATTCACATTTCATAGAAGAGCTGTTTCAGATAAACTAGCATTCAGCCTGGTTCACTGCATTTGGCTTTCCCTAAGTTTATACCATGATGGTGAGTTAACACCATTGAGAGAGAGAGCCATTATTGCTGGAAATATCATACTCCCTCCTCAGAGAGGTTAGATTGCACAGGCTGAGGGCTGTGTGTCATTTTGCATCCAGAAAAGAATCATAAATCATTTCATAGGTGTGACTTTCTGAGACACAGAAATACAATGGGTAACAAGGAGTCCATACCAGTATATTAGCCTCTATTAGACCAGTTTTTGGGAGCATTCTAAGTTCTTTCAGAAATTTTCTGTGTGGATATTATGTGGACACTTACGAAACAGTCAAAATTAGAACAATAACAAACTTTCCAGCCTGCAGAAAGAAGGGATTTTTTGATGGTGGTCTGTTTGTCTCTGTGTGGGAGAAGTGTGTAGAGGAGGTGTCTTGTGTGTGCATGTGTGAGATCCATTACCTGCAGGAAAAAAAAAGTGGCAAAAAATGAGGCTTCTATGTTTTAAAAGTGGTTGACTCTGTGATTACCTTTTCCTGTTCTTCATTTTTCATTGATCTTGCTGTTGTAAAAGTTTGACGTCCATGACAGGCATGAAGTTCCCAGCTTAATGAGCAAGGTGACTTGAAAATAAAATTTAAAAAAACCCCGAAAAACATTTGCCTGTGTAAATCAGCATATCTCAGGCATTTCTGGGGAGTTTGGGGAGCTTGCAGCCCATTGCCTGCACCAGCGAATGTGAATGACTGGTAGGCCAGTCAGTCATGACAGGTGCAGAAGGGAACTAAGAGGAAGATGGAGGCGAGAGAAATGAATGCTGTTCTTGTTTTAGTTTGCCTCTCAGCATTCTCTCTGGGGATGCCATTCTCTGCTGTTGACTGCTATCTCTCTACATACCCTTTTGCTGTACAAAACACAATACCTCTTGCTGCTTAAGCAAAGAGAAAGCATTAGCCAGTCCTTCAGATTCTTGACTCTAGCATTGTTTTCGTATAATTCTGCACTGTCTTCTATACTATAAACATACAGAGGAATGACTTGCACTTATGTTAAGAACACTATAAGTACACTCTGATATCCTCATTGAGTCAAAGAACGTATATTAAAAAAAAAAGCAAACCTAAACAACCCAAACAATCTTTCTACTTCAAAGTCTTGTTCAGACCATTATTATCTTATTGTCTGCTACTTCAGAAAGGCAGCAGCTGCACTGTACTTTTTCTAAAGATTCTCTGGCTTAGTTTTTGCACCTTGCTTTACCTCTACACCTTCTCTCAGTAAGCCTGAAGCACTCCCTTTAGGTCCCCACATTTATTCTCAAAGAACAACCCACTTTCAGCAATTCTAATTTCACCAGTTATTGCAAAAATGCAACAAAAGACTGTTTTGGGCTCTTTGGCAGTGAACAAAGTAGTACGTGGGCCTTTCTGCACTGGGCACAATGACAAACTTATCGCAAAGTCCAGACTGGAAGAGATTGCAGATCTGTCCTGTTTTCTCACAATTATGGATATCCATATCATAGTTTTAAATTAATACACTATGTTTTCTTCTAATATTTTTTAAATTAAAAATGCTTTTGAAATGTGAATATGAAGAAAATCTTAAAGGGAAATTTGTGTTATCAAAGAAAATTTTTATAGAAAACCTCTTATCTGCATAACAATCTTATCTGAGAATAATAAATAATAACTGAAGAACCTCACAAAATCATTGTTCTAAAGTAAAGTATAAAAAAATGCTTGAATAGTATCTGTATACAGGTACATTGGAACATTTTCCAGCACTGGACGGTCATTTTAGTTTACCAGATGTATCCATAATGAGGAATACTTCTTGGGAGCTGAAACCATAGAAATATGTAAAAGTTGAACAGTGAGATGAAAACAATGAAAACTTTTGAGTATAGGTTTGGATTTGTTTTGTATGATACTCAGGAGTTTGAGTAGGCCTTGTTCAATGAAGATCTTTGGTGGAAATTATATAGGAAGTCAGTCCAGAAAGTGATCAAGGTTTCCCTGGGTCCTAACATTTATAAAATGTGTACTATGTTAAATCATATGTAGATATTCTTATGATATATGGGATGGGGGGGGGGGGCGGTCTGCAAATGTATAAACAGCAGTAGCATGCCTTGTTCTACAAGCCTTTAAAAATCTCTTTGACAGCTCTAATCCTGGTTATTATTTTCAAAATGTTGAATATGGAATCAGCCAAAATCATCTTTCATGAAGGCACTCATTAGCAGGCAGTACAGGCGTGGTGTGATGGGTTAGCCCTTGGCTGGTGGCCAAACCACACACCCACTCATGCAATTTCCCCCCCACCGGAGGATAGAGGAGAGAGTAAAAGGGGTAAAGGGAAAAAAGGACTCGTGGATTTAGATAAGGACAATTTAATAACTAAACGGCAATAATATTGAAAATAATACTGTATACAAATATACAAATGAGTGATACACAATGATACTGCCCCTCCACCCGACGACCAAGGCTCAGCCTGTTCCCAGCTAACAATCCCAGAGCAGGGAGAGTCCCGAAACCACACTCACAGAACAGAGATAACAGTCCGAGCATCCCAGACCAAGAGCTGACCAGGGTTGGGGGAGGAAGGCCTTGGGATAGCGACTACCTGGAGCGAGATGACCCAGAGCCAAAGACATCCAGAACCAAAAAGGATGATCTTCTGGAGGGTCCTCACCTATATACTGGGCATGACATGTATGTTATGGAATAGATTATTGGCCACTCTGGGTCTCAGTCCTG
>NW_010145676.1:0-334 GCF_000699245.1 Pterocles gutturalis | reverse complement strand
CTTCTTATCAGCTTTCTTCTGAGCACAAATCCAAAACACAGCCTCTTGCTAGCTATTATGAAGAAAGTTAACTCTGTCTCTGCTTAACCCAGGACACGTGGTCTTCAGCATCCTGTCCAGCTGCAAACACAAAATTGGCAATGTAGAAGTTCCCAGTAGAAGGTATCACATTTTAACAATACATTATTATACATAGAACCACTGAACTTCTACAAGGCCTATTATCCCAGGTCTACTTTCTTGGTTAATCTGGATACGTGATCTATCTTCTGTCTCTGGGTGTTTGTATTGCACTTTTCACTATGGTACTGTCTTGGTGTCAGGACCACCACCA